>NC_142706.1:40962601-41262860 GCF_055471065.1 Atractosteus spatula
CCTCAGTGTCCAAAAGAATGAATGGGGATCAATTTTCCTAAGACAATCATTAATATAGTCAATAATATCACCTGGCTGATGTAGTAAAACAATTATACATCAGTACTGTATCTCCAAGATACAGCAGATCAGATGATAATATACTGTAGGAAACTGGTTCACAAGTTGAATTAAGGGGAAATTTTATGGAGGCCAGATTTTTCAAACCCCATGGTGGAATTCAGCTAGGTCACTGAGGTTAACACTCCTACTCTCATGACAGTGTTGTGGGATTTTTAATGTCAAGCAGCCAGGACCTCAGTTCAAAGAAACTTTCAATGTCTCATTCAAAGGACAGATCCACCATTGGAACAGTGATTCTTGTTGCCTTACAGGGGCAACACCAAAGCAACTTTAGTTTTCCTTGAAGGTCTTCAAGAAGAAGAAGAAGAAGAAGAAGAAGAAGAATAGATTAAGCAAAAATGTGAATAGTTGTTTCTGACCTTATATAGCTACTAAATTCACATTCCACTGTTATAATATCGTTCATTTTTATTTAGTTACTTATTTTATACTATCAACTTGTGTATGCTTTAATACATTGTGTACGCCCCTACTGTAAATGTATAGTATTTTGTCAAAACTCAGGTTAACACAAATGTTACAACAAAGTATCTGCATAGAGCACGTTAGCAGTACAATGCAAATCTGTTCTGGAATCTGTCATCCTAGAATAGATTCATCTTCCACAATATTGTGTTCCATGTCTGATTAGTGGAGTGGATTAAGGCAGTATCAAACAATTATGGATCCTCATAGCAGCAGATGAGCAGTAATAGAATTTATTCAAATATTTGGAATCTTCATAAGCATAGTTAAACAATTTCAACCAAATTCACATGGACAGGCGGACATTTTATAATCAAGAAGCTTATTATTTCATAAACTAACAGCATGCATGCTTTGTACAGTATATTATCCATCAATACATTTTGTGTTCACTCATCTAAGTGAAGTTTGTGGCAACTGTTACTGTATGTTAAATTAAAACACATTTTCATTTCCTACACATGTTCATGTTATCTTCTGATCTGGTGTTCTGGTGAGTTGCCTTTTTTACATCAGCTCATGCAATAAAAATGTTATTTGATGTTATCTTATTAGACCTATGAAATTTGTAAAAGAGCTCTGGCGTTTTAGAAAAGAACACCCCCAAACCCCCACATTGTATAAATGTTTATGTTTCACATGTCTATCTCAATATGGTTATGCAGTGTTTACATGCCCAGTGTATACAGTACATTAAAAGATATGGATGTTTTTATGTCAATTACATTTTGAAGCTTTGTGTTTTATCTCTATCATTGTTGTGTGACATGACTCAGTAGAATGTTTTAAATCCATGTGACAATAAAACATCTGTTCCACAATTTAGGAAAAAAATGTTAAGGTTTTAACAATGTTAGAGTAAAACATGAAAGGTTTAACCCCTCACTAACTCACATTATCAGTTCTTCTACAATACTATGCATTTCCTAGAAACACCTTAGAGAAGTAAATATTTTGCACTTATTCAATCACATTATTTTATTGATAGTTTGTTGCATTTATATTTTGCTAAATTTATTTCTGTGTGCAAGTGAAGGAGAGTAAAAAAAATGTGCCCAGCTGCTTTTTGTTACTCCTTTAATCTCCTTGAGAGGCCTCTCAATTATTTGTTTGTTTATACTTAAAACCAACAGTCCTACATTCCACATACCATTAATGAGATGACTCACTTGAGGGTTGCATATTAAAGCTGTTAGCTTTCCCAAGGAAACGGTCTGTCTCCATTTTAGCAGGCCCCTGAACCTCTTTCCCTTTTTCTACATGAGAATATGGCTTAACAGATGTAACCTTTCTGCTCCCACTCCCTAAGTTATTTGTGTTTGTCCCTGGTTCACCGGTCTCATGGCTCTGGCTTTGCAGTTCGTGTCAAGTGAACAAGCACAAGAGTTGTTAAAGATTTTGTGTGACCACTCAAGCGTTTCTGTGCACAGGGGGGCAGTGAATCCAACCCAGAATCTCACAGGAGCCTTGAACAGATGATGTTAGCAATGCAGGGCTGCTTCCTGCCAGCTTTAGGGATCTTGCCCACAGCCAATCACCATATGCTCAGTTCTGAACCATGTAAAACTCTACAGCTACAGTATGCATTGAATGCAGATACAGTGGTGCACAGACATATTCTTGGACTCTTTGAAGGCTCACAACAAGACATGACAACTCATTTATATTCATGTCATCTTCCTATCTTCCTCCCTCTCCCTTTTTCTGCATCTCTTTCTCTACTGCAGCTTTGAAAACTATACTGCTATGTCATTCAGAGCCAAGCTTACATGCATATCAATTTTTTATTTGGTTGTTTTTTGACACAGTTTGAATTAAAACTGATTGAAATAAAGAAGTACACTGCAGCCTACCTCCAGCAAATTATGACATCTTGCTTTTTTCTTTGCAGAGTTGCATGTGGTTTCTTTTCTGTATCTATGATAATGACAAGTAACGTTGTCACAAACACACACTTCACTGCATATGCAGTATATTTCTCTACCAATTAGAAAAAATGATATTTTCTGTAGAAGTGATTCATCCTTTAAAAGCTATTGGGAGTGGTCAGGTATTATGGTCCTACAATGAATAATTAGGATTGTAATGTAACTGTAGATCATTCTTTTTTTTTCCTTGTGCTGTGCTGTGGGGAAAGGGACTGATGTAAATGACCTCTCAAAAGGCATGATTGTGAGATCATGTACAACCGGTACATTACCAAACAAACAGCAGACATGGCTAATATGTTAATTAAGACAGCCTCAAGGATTTACAGGCAGTGGCTAATGGATAATAAAAAACACTAATGGTAAGAGCAATTCAGGCTTCAAGATGCTACTGAATCATTACCCACATCTCATACAGAGCAGCTTCAGTTACTATTTAAGTGGACTCACACATCCTTATACATCATCTAGTTGAATTGATGCCTTGACAAACTTCATCTATTACCATCTATGTAGGTTTGTATATTATAAATATATATGTATATATATTTTGATTATTATACAGGATGTGTTTGCCAGATAGGCGGTGCTAGAGGCATGCTTTACTTTGCGACCACAGCTGAAGGGAGTTTTTAAACTAACAAGTCTCAGCTGGGGGCATGCCTATAAGAACAGACTAAATACTGTTTGTCTAAATATGGTGTGGTCCTAGTAGTTATGCTGTAGAGGCAGCTTCCCTGCTGCAAGAATGCACCCTTAAGGATTAGTGAGGAGTAGTGAGACCTTTGCTTTGTAAATAAATCAAACCAATACCACACAAACACTTTACAAACTGTAAGCCTCAGAAAAAAGTGTACTGAACTTTCGGAAAACTAGAATGGTATTAAAAACCATTGTGTGCAAAGAGCAATGACTGACCAATGTCTGTTCCCACATACTTTAGAATAATGTGATCTGTGTAGACAGATAGACTGATGGACAGATATATATGCAGGCATATAAATAGGTAGGTGTGTCTCTTTGTTCAGTAAATAATAAAATAATAACCTTTATTTTACCATAGTGAAATATATATAGAGCCCTTCATGACTGGAGATCATTTTAGAGCATCAGAATAAAAAGCACATTCTCTCAGACATAATTTCATTTTTGGAAAAGAAAAAAGGCCAACATTCAAAGTAGGCAAAAGATTGTGTAGGATTATTGGCAGTTAACACTTTACTGTTGTAGTCAGAAGCCAAATCATTCAAACCTTTAAAGGTGAGCAACAGTGTTGTGAATTTTATTCTGAAATCCACAGCGAGCCAGTGCAAGGAAGTTAAAATAAGGAGTATATGCTTTTAATTATGATCTCATCAGATTTGAGTTCTGGACATGGTGCAAATTGTGAAGAATATGCTGGAATACATCACCAAGCTCTGAATTAAATTAATCAAGCCTGGAAATGACAAAAGCATACCATAATCCACAATCGTGACCATTTTTACAAAGTGTGACAGATGGGTGCTGACTATTTTAACTGAAGATTACAAACAAGTTTATTTCAAATGTGCCAGAGTTTGCAACATGTGTTCTTAGTCATAGTGAGGGCAATCTATACACAGTGCATTGAGGAACTCGTATCTCATTTACATCACTGTTTAGTTTTCTTCAGATTGGTCCAACGAAGGAAGCCACATCAGACAATAAGTAATGCATTAAGGAATGTTTATTGTGGTGTTAGGCATACAGTATGATTCTTTGGCTTAACCCTCCTGGCTGAGGGCCAGTCACCTGATCTTAGGATAATTAAGTTAGGACCGCCATACAGAGAGAGAAATGTGAGGATAGCCAAGGGTTGGCTGCAGAGGTGGAGATGGGGTGGCAGAGGCATGACAGAGCATTGCTATGGTATTCATACTTTTTTCAGAAAATGACACCATGGAGAACTACAAGTTAGAAATGTATGAGTGTACAAAGGACTAAGAAAAAAATGTATTCCCCAACCGTGGAGTGTAATTGTCATATAATGGAAAAATATATTAATTTAACCTGATAGGTGTAAACAAGCAGACAGCATGGTGGCGGAGTGGTTAGCATTGCGGGCTCACCACACTAGAGCCCTGGGTTAGTTCTGGACCTGGGGTGCTATCTGCTTGAAGAGTGTTTTCCCCAGCTTTCCTCCCGGTGCTCTAGTTTCCTTCCAGTATAAAGATATACTGGTAGGTTAGTTGACTTCTGGGAAATGTCTGCCCTGCGATACACTGGCATTCAGCCCGGGGTGTATCCTGCCTAGCACCCGTTACTTGCTGAAATAGGCTCCAGCATCCCAGTGTCCCTGAATTGGAAGAAGCAATTACCAAATGGATGTGTAAACAATAATAAAAAGAACTAAACAAAAATAAACCCCTAAATATTTTCATATCAAACCATAAATGTCTGATGAAGCAAATAAGAAAACAAAATATAATTTACACCTCCTTCAATATCCTTTTGTACTCTTAAACCTTTTGATTGTGGTTGTTTTTTCAACATTCACATTCTTTGCTGCACTGTTTGACCTAAATACCTCTCCTGACTTTTTGTCTCAACTTTCATACTGTAGTTTCCTGTGAGACATCTTTAACCTATTTGTATTTGACTTTTATGACCCATGTCTTGCCTTGGGCGAAGATAACTTTGTGAACTTTTTTGGTTCAACTTCCAAGAATAGTAAGGAAAACTTGAAGGGAACATGGAAGTTACTTCTTCCAGTAAAACAATGTTGTCTCTAACGTCTCATGTTATTCCTGGAATTGTTTCAAAAGAGTATAAAATTATACTAAATTATTTGCATTAAGTGGAAAAAAATCCATTTGCCCAGGCTTTTTATCCTTTGTTTTTTTTTGTTTAAAAATAATGCCAAAATTGATAGTAACAGGTACTTTTTTGTGTTCTACAATATGTTTTTATGTTGATTACAAATTATGTGACAGAATTTTAATGCTGTGGGAAGATGTTTGATTATACTTTATCATTTAAATCCCATTTTCCTTTTGACATCTTTGGAAAGTTTCCATATCTTTATCTTCAGTTTTTACAATTAGAGCTTCATTAATCTTCTTTAAAGCATAATTCCTTTAGAACTTTAAAAATATTTTGTTTTATAAACTTTATTCATTATTCCAATCATAACACAATATGATTGCGAACACAAGTCACAATATCTGTTTTATAATGATTTGTTTAATAAATTGAATTTAAAAAAGTAATTTGAACAATTAAAATACAACATATTTACATATACTATTCAATGAGCATTGTGAATCAATTACATTTTACATCGTTTAAAGCCATGCTATTGCACAGAGATAAAGCTATTTTTGCATTGTTATGTTAAAATGAACAAATTTGGGACTGTATAGGACATACCCCTTTAAAATACCTTAACCAGGAGTTATACTCTTATAATAAGCTTAATTCTTAAAATTAGTATTCTTATACCATGAGGGTACAGAATGTATGAAGAAGAAATTGATCTACAAAAAAAATGTTTGTACATTCAAATAATATGTAGTATTTATGTTTTTATGTTATGCCGAAGATGTTGAGCAAACATAAACATACAGTATGCCACACATAAATTACATGTTTTATATTAGTTCTCACATTTTTTTCTGTTAACATAACTGTCATGAATCATCTGGTATATAATAAAATAAATAATATATTAGAATAAGAAAAAAAGCTATTTTAACAGCCTTTACACCATATGGAAGTAAAGGCTGTTACTTTCAGAGAAATTAAATAATTACTAACATTACCACTTAAAAATGTAATGACCAAAGCAAATTAATCTAACTAATAACACAAATAGGAAAATGGTATCTGCCTAAAGCAAGAATTGAGGTTTTTACTGATTTGGTAATTGAAAATGATATTGCTGTTAAATGAAGACTTTTGTTATCTCCATGTGTGCTAAAATTGCTACAGATCTGATTAAAATCTTACAGGTTAAACTGTACTTTTGCTACATCTGCAAAAATGAAAAATCTGAAAAATGTTGAAATCCATTCTATTAAATAGTGTTTCCATCCTGAGCACCCTTATTGTATTTATAGTTCATTTTTCTCTACCTACTGTACAACTCGCATGATAAAACTTGATAATGTCTGTCAAACTCCAAAGAAAACATTTTCCTAAAATCAAATACTATTTTGAATTAGCTATCTCAGTAATGATTATTTATTTTATCAAAGTATAGAGGACAGAATTAGTACAGTGAAGTGATACAGGTCATTACTTACAACTACAGGTTTAATTGTATGCACTTCACTTGACTTGTTCTTTTCCTACCTATAGTATATGACCACTCCACTCAAAGGTTCATGATGTGACTTTATCTTTACCTTATTCTTTTCCCATACAGTAAGTTGTTTAAGTTCTGGATTTACATACAGTAATACTTTCTATGACAGTTCTGTGATGCTCAGATATCCTTTTGCTTTCTTATTCTCTTCTGTCACATACCATTTATTTATAAAAACCACAAGAACCATCCTTTCTTAACAACTTGCTATACTTAGATCCTGCTGGAGCCTTGGTTGTCTCTATACTACACTACAGAAACCCTTACCCAGCTTACCTAGGGCATTGGTTGGGAAGATCTGGTCCACATTGAAAAGTGGAATTTAAAAGTTCCACCAATGCAATTTACAGTAGCAACCTGATTCGAGGGTTTCTACCACGGAATTGACTAGACCCAGCCAGCTTAACTTCTGAGATTGGAAAAGCTCAGGCTACAGGGTAATAAAGCTCCTTATTAAGTCATTGTTCTAGTGATACCACATATCAGTTTTCAAATAGGTTTTCTTGTTTAAAAAATAAAAAAAACATTATAAAAATTAAAAGTTATGCATTATTTAGGTTTTGACAGAATGTTCACCATGTTCGCAGGTCATTGCGTTACATTATGCGCAATGGTGAAGATTAAATTCATGAAATACAAATCTGTTTCAACATTGATGTCTGTGTAGAAGGTGATCAGATCTCTAAAAAACAATAGAAGAAAAAAACAAGATAAAATTCAATGTCTGAATGCCAGACTATGATCTCATGAGCTTGCAAGAGGATAATTCTGATAAATATGTATTTCGACAATAGCGCTTGGTCCTATCTATAATTGGTTGTCTTAGATTTAATTCCAATGTCAGAAGTGTGCTGATGCAGAGTGTATCTCTTTGCCAATGGACACATTTTTATGACTTGTGCTCAATGTTAATGCACAGCCATAACTCTAATCCTAACAATGTTAATGTACATACAGTACCTACTGTGTGTACTGTACGCATTGAACTTTGCTTTCATCTCCTCATAGGTAACAATATCACACTATTTCCCTGTCTAGAGCCAGAGCAACATTAACTGCTACTACGGAGTCCAGAAGCTCTTCTTGTTTCTTGGTTTAGATCTAAACAGGATATTTTAAGCATTTACTCAGGAATTCACAGAATCAAAGAAGTGGAACTGTACAGTATACATTAATGTTAATAGGAACTTGACAGGGCACTGATTTCTGAAATGTATTCTCTTGTGGTTTTGAATAATCCCCAGCAAACAACATTGAACTTCTCCACTATCACAAATTCATGATGTATTATTAAAGTTGGTCAACTGATTAGCATTAATAGACATGACAAAGTGTATTTCTTTCAATTTATAATATTCTAGTACTGCAGGTAGACCATTAATATTTAAATATACGTAGGACCACCATCAACTCTTATCTTTGTTAAGCAGTAAAAATTCTAATGGGATCAAGGCATTAGATATAAAAGACTTTTCAAGGAATGAAATGTTCTGATCTTTCATCTCTAGGTTAGGAACCCAAATACTGTATGTCACTATTTGCTTTGCTTCACTTCACTATGGCAAGATTGCCCTGATAGTGAGTCAATTAAGACAGAGTAAAGTAAAGCTGAAAAATATCCTTCAAAGCTCAGTTACTCATTCACTTCTGCCCAAATTGATTTTCAAGATTCAAGGTTTGGGACACTTAATCAGACATGGAGTGTACTTGTGTTACAGTTCCACATGGATTTTAAAATACTAAATAAAATAATGTACTTAAATAAACTGGTAATATAGTATACATATTGTATATTTTAAATATACTGTTTAAAAGCAAGTACTAAGGGAGATACATATAAAATTCACAAGAGTTCCTATACTGTATGTCCTACTGTATACCTGTCATGAGGATGTGATAAATGGCATGTTTTTCCACCAGTGGCTCTGCAGAAGTTAAGACTCATCAATAAAAAGTGCACATAAATTGAAAATAGAATAGTTTCTAAAATATTAAGACTGGGAATTTTAAATGTGACTGGCAGTTATTAATCCACCATGTCATTTTTTAGTTCCTTTTAATGTTGTGGTAAAAAATTTGGGCATTTATTATTTTTACAAACATGCATGCCTTAAATGTTTTTTTTTACAGCTTAGTGCAAAATGTATCTATTCTAATTCTATAGTAAAAGTTACTTTGATTTTGTACAATAACACAAAACCCAAATCAAAGCATTGTTTTTTGTGGTCCTAGAACAGGCTGCCAAAGTTGAAAGAACCCAGCTATTTGAGAAAATTGTCTTTTGCCTTAGAGATAATGGATCCCAGAAATTCCTCAACTCTCCTGTGTATTCAAATGTGCTCACTATATGATCAGTAGCCATAGAGTTTGAATTCCAAAAATGTCATTTTGAAAATATTATACAGTAACGAGAGTATTTTTCAGAAATGTTTTGTAAATAGCAATAGCAATAAAAAGTCATATTGTGCAGTTCTGAAACATATACTGTATATTGTTAACTGTACTGTATTTTTACAGCATTATAAAACACCTCGTAATATGCTCAGAAAACTTCAAGAAATTATACAAATAAAACATTACATCATTGAATCATGCAAAGTAAAATCATCACGCAAAGTAAATTAACTTTTTGGAATACAATGGAAAATATTAGAAGGATGAAAACAAGGTTGTCATGATAGGCAGTCAGTTGGTGCATCTAGCTTGTTTGGTAGTTAGTAGCAGCCACTTGATCCAAGAAACCTATCCAGCCATTTCTTAAAAGATTTATCAGGAAGAATTATCAGCTTCAACAATATTTATGGGCAGCATTGTCTTCTGTTTAAAAAAAGATCTTAGTTTCCTTTTATGTGTATTTCACAGTTTGTGTTTCACTGTTCATTTTGAAAACATCCATTGGGATAACTTTGTAAATACCTTTCAGGACTTTGAACACCTGAAAATGCCTTCTGTGTCTGTGAGTATAGGACATTCCTTTTAGTCCAGGAATGTAGTCTTTGCTGAACTGATTACAGAACTATACCTTTTTTGTAATATGGTGACCAAAGATTTGCACAATATACTAAATGACGTCATACTCTTGTACAATATGTACACACATTGCACATAGTGTTAGTCTTTTTTGCAACCCTACAATGTCTAAAATATATAAATGATGTGTCAACAACTTATTTTTCTTTAAGTCTTTAGTTGCTTCTCAAGGTTTCCAGTTTTTTATTTGTAGTTTAGCTGTTTGCCAGCAGCCAAATATCTTAAATTCTAAATCATTCTATTTCCTTTGTCGTCTATATAGTGTTTTCTAATTATCCTAAACTGCATCATTTTATTACCTGCAAATTTGACTTAGTCTTCCACAATACCAGAACGTGAGTCACTGACATAATAAGAGCAGTGGTCCTAATATAAATTCCTGAGGAAATCCAATAATCAGGATTTGAGCATTCATAATTTACCTGTACTCTTTGATTTCGGTCTGTTAACCAGTTCTTAATTTTTTATAAGGCACTTTATAAAATAGTTTCTGAAAAAACAAAATATACAATATTATGAATAAGGTTTAAACATATTAATTCTATTACTTGTTTAAAGAACTCTAACATGTTAGTTAAGCAATACCTTTCCCAAAAAATGTTGACTTTTCCCTAGTCTCATATCACTAAGTTACAGTAGTAATTATTATTCCATAACCTTATTTGTCATAGAATAGTGTAGAATTATTTGTTTGGTTTACCCTTTTTATGGCTGGGTGCTATGTAATATTCCAACATAACGGAACTACCATTATTTTGAGTGACTGTTTGAAGACTTTTGCTTATGAACTATGAATAACATTTTGTATATTAAGTACATATTTTAGAATATAATTACACCCTGCAGATACATTTATCATTACTACTTCTATCTTTGTTTTTATCACTTCTGTTTCTTCTGTGATAATTTTGTTTAACAAAGGACTTTGCTTTTTCTCAGCCTGAAGCATGTTATTAGTTTTTGCCTTGGTAAAGACCTAAATGAATGTCATTTGACACATCAGACATTTCCATTACATCATCTCTGAGACACTTTATTCTTAATCCTTCTTTTTCAATTATTATATGGAAACAAAAACTTTTATTAGTTTGCTTTAGCCTCCAGTGCACTTTTCTCTTTCTTTGTCCTTTATAGACAATTTACTGTATAAGCTTTCTTTCTCCTAATTTTTATCCTTAATGTTTATAAGATATTTGGACAGATGGTTCCGGTTCTTGGTTTTTGTTTTTTGCAGTTGCTATTCATTCTACACTGCTTCTGTATTTATTCTATCTAATTATATTTATTTGTATTCCTACAAAGTCTACCTTTAAGAAGTTGTTAACACTTGTTTTGGACAATGAAGTCTGTCTATTAATTTTCAAAATATACCTCAAGCCATACCACATAATCACCATTCCATTATGGTTCTATTACTGCTGTTTTTCTCACTTTGTCTTGTTTAAAAACACTAGAATAATTCAGGCATTCTCTCAAGTAGATGTTGTGACAATCTAAGTAATAAAGCAGTCATTTACCATGCTTAACATTTCAAGTGGTAAAATTCATGATGTTTTTTTACCAATCTACAGTAGGTAGATGAAAACATTGTAATAACTATTTCTTTCTTTACACATAGAGTATTGCTGGTTTTTCCATTACAATATTCCTGATTTCATTAAAGAAAACTGCATTATAATTGATTAGTCTAAAATTGGTTGTCTTTAGCATACCCCTAACTTTGTGCCCTTTGAATCATTTTTCAAAAGTCTGGCCCATATGGATTTTGAGACCCCTGATTACTTTAGGTTAAGATTGAGATGACTCAGTGCTCTTTATGCTTTATAGCACTATATCTCCTAATCTTTTATTCTTCCTGTCTCTCCTAAGCATTGCATGTCCATTAAAGTTCTGTTTTGCACCACCTCTTTCCATTATCTGTGTATAGAATTACCTGCCAGTATAGTAACTTCTATTTGTTGATTTTGGTTCATGTTATTCCTGGTATTGATGTATATTTATTTAATTTAATGGTGACTGAACACATAATTTACAAGAATATTACAATTTTAATATTTTCATGCCTTAAATGTTTCAAAGTATTTTAAAAGTATGATTTCTCTAAATTAACATTACATTTAATGTAAACTGACATTACATTTTGGATAAATGTAACATATTATAGTTTGATTTAAAAGTAAGTTGATTCTAAGTTGTTAACTCATTAAGGCCAGAACATTTGCCAGATGAAAGTTTGGCAGTAATAAAATAATGAACTATTTAATATTTTCAAAGTTATATATTTTCACACTGAGGTAAGAATTCAATAGAATCTGTATGCCATAGATTCAAAATAATGGGATTATACTCTTTTAACAAATTCTCCCGATCTATGGCAGATTTTCCTTTTTCTTCTTTTAAAAACCAGCTGAAAACCCAGCTGAAAGTATGGAAAGAAGTACATATGCACTAAATAACACAATGCTTTTTTTGTGAGGATCACAAAAACCTTTCTAAATAGGATCAAACTTTGAGAATTCTTCAAAGAATTTCAATAACTGGCTAAATGCTCCCCATATTTAATTTAAAGAATCTGTAGCACGGGTTTCTTTTGTTCAGTGTAGTTTGCATGGAAACATTTACTAATTTTTTATGTTGGCTTTAAATAAATTGGAAGTGTTCAGCAGTAAAATTGGATTGTCGATGGCTATAATGGAAGAGTATAGAGCACGTCCAAATCTCTGTGTCCAATCTCGTGAGCCTGGGTATTGGTCTTTTAATATTCCATTGCTACTCTGGCTGCCGTGGCCATTCATCATGAAAGAATAGGGGGAAAAAGCCTCTGGCATATCGATTAAAGAAAAAAATCAGAGCTCACAGACAGCACATTGTGTTGGTGAGGCTTAAGAAGGCTATGGCGAGGTATATTTCAAAATGTGGAGAGACAGTTCTATTTTGACCCCACGCCTGGTGGGATAAGTGCTGTCAGTGCCGTTTATTCTTGATCCCCTGTGATTTCTGTATCCCGCCACCCCTCTGCATGAAAATGAACTGTGAAGCCAGTCAAAGCACCTGCTTTACTGACAGGTCCGATTAATGCCTGGATTTATCCCTGAAAGTGGGAGCTTCTCGGCTGCTGTTGTTACCAATGGCTTGAATTGGCATATAATTCATCTGTGTTCACTAGAGTGCTATAGACCCCAGTTGTAAAAGTTTACATGGGCCTTGTATTGCACTGTCACACTGAAGATAGCTCTCCTGCGGGTTTGTAAGGATCATAACTGTAATGAATCCACAAAACACAAGATAACTTGCTTGCTTTAAATAAAATAGTTCAAATGTAAAATTCCTAATGAAAATTGATATTTTATTAGTTATTGCCTTTATAGTGGATGCACTACTGTATACTGTATACTCAGTGAAAACTGTAAAACAATACAAAAATATCTTGAATAAGTAAAAAGGCAGATCATGGATATTGATACAATAGTAAATTCAACTTTTATTGGATGATGGTTGAAAAGAGAACAGTGTTTTATTCACAGTAAATTAATTATTTTAACAATACCCTGCGATTGTTGTATATCTAAATAATCAAAAAGGGCTTGATCTTTCAGAATGAATCATAGAGGAAAAATATCTAGAACTCTCAGTACTGTTCACAGCCTTAATGTTATTTTATTACTTGATTACATGGTACATCAACAATTCCATTGTAGGTCAACTTATTAATTACTTATTAATTAAATATGAAATGTCTTAATTTTATATTTTGATAAATCAGTTAATTATTATTTATGTTTATTGTTTAATAATACACTTTGCTGTCAATGATAATGTTTACATGCAGTGATCATCTACACTCACAGGTGGAGTTTTAGCTCTTTGCACATGACGTTTTATGCAAATAGAGGATGGCAAAGGGTAGCTATCTGCTTTCTGTTAATAACAAGACAAAGTACATGAAGAGGAAAAAAGCCTATATTAAATCAAGCTTGATTGTGCAGTAATAGTTACTTATAATTGCAGTGCTGGTACTATGACTCTGATGTGACATGCCCTTGGTTGTGGGAGAGCGAATGGTAACCTTGTCTAATTTGATTTTGGTACCAGTTGGCATAAACCAATGAACTGTGTCTGCTGACACAAAGTTTTTGCTGCTTAAGAAAGTGTATGGAAGGGTTTATTCAGAGATAATTACAGCAGGTAGAGGGTAAGTGCAATTTGAAATGCACAATTAGCATCCTATTTTCCAGTGCCTTTGGGTCATTGCTAATTTTTTATAATGTTTTTTTTTAATCTTTTGAGGTGCCTTTTTAAACTGTGCAACTGCACTTAGAAACAACCTTTGTAAGAGTTTCTGTTAGATTTGCTCCAAATTGGTGAACTACAATTAGACTCTTGTTAAATTAACTAAAGGTTATTGTGGTCTACTGTCTCCATGCACCCTGTCCTTGCCACGGATGTAACCACTTCATTTCGTCTCTGTGCTGAGAAGTATATTATTTATAGAGCTACACTTTAACCATTATACAAACCTCAATCGTCAACAAATTTTCCAACAAATGTATGATTTGCTTGTTGTATAATAAAAAGTCAAGCAAAAGCTGCTTTCATAAACTGTATTTCTGGATGCAAAGTATTGTTGGCGTACACCATCCTTTTCTTATGGCCATAGGGCAAAATTTCAAAATTGATAGGTTTTTTTTGTTTTTCTCTTGTCAAATCTGTCAAATAAATGCTTCTGGCCAGAACTCTGCATTAGCAACTTGAGATTTACCACAAAAGACATCCTAGCCAACACTGTCTAATACTGTGTGAGTTTTCTTTTTAAAATGTGACGCATGCACTATTGTTTTAGGCTTTGAGCAGCTGAAGCTCAAGTATGAAAAGTTCATAAAGTGGGAAAATGAGAAAAGGCAAATGTTTTTAATGAATCAATTTCCATCCATTTTCTAACCTCTTTATCCAAAACAGAGTTGTGGATAACCAGAGCCTATCCCAAAAAGCAACAAGCACAAGGTGGGATACACCCTGGAAGGGACACCAGTTCATTGCAGGGCAGACACACAGACAGATACAGTAGAGGAACAAGTAATAGGTTTATTCCATGCTGAAAAGAGAAGAAAGAAAACACAATGTTTCAGCTGTGGAGCCTACTTCAGGTATAAGAAAGATAGGACTGTCAGCAAAGATACAGTAATATAGCATGGGAAAACAAAAGCCAGGAGACAGGAGGAGGCGGGATCAGGGAAGAGGCAGAGTGGCCAATCAAGTGTTGCGAGGTCGAGAGAGGTGAGTAGAGGTGTGAAACGAAACCTATAAATGAATAGGGAGAACTAGAAGGGGTTAACACCTTTTTGGCCTGTCTTATCTGACAGCTGAAAAGACAAACTAAAGTGCCTGTTGGGTATGCACTGCACTACCAAAATATGTGAAAGGAAGGCTTCCCCATGGGGGGCCATCCTGTGGCGCCTTGAAGACACTATAGCTATGATCATATGGAGAGACTGTATAGGGGATTTTAACATGACCAAGTATGGTGGCTGTAATGATACTACTGTAGACTGCACTACCCTGCAGTATTTTAGGGAAAGAGGGTTAGGGAAACCACTAGTTGTGCTGGGTCTTATGGCCCACAATACAACTTAAGCCAGAATCCCCCTGTAAGTGGTAATCGGAGGGGAGGGGTGGGGGGTTGTTTTGAGAATCATGAAGGTCACGTATAATGGGGTGGATTAAATGCAGTCTCATCTCCTATGTTGGTCTCTCAATTCTACTACTCAGATCCCAGGGTGGGATAAGAGCACTCCTAATTTTAGTGCAGCTTTTTTTATTTTCTGCAGGATTGGGAGTGCCTAATGGAACATATTTTATTTGTGAGAAACATGCATATATGCATATATATATACAGTATATAAACGTGCAATAAATGATGAAATGGTAGCGCTTAGGACAGTAGCAATGCAGAATAGGTTAGCTGTGGACTACTTATTAACTGTCCAAGGTGGCACTTGTGCAGTGATTGGTACAGAATGCTTTACTTACAGTTTATACCTGATAACTCTGAGCACATCTCAGACTTGGCCCAACACATATATGATGAGGGGCAGAAAAATCATAACTATTATCAGGAGGGTGGATTTACAGCATTGCTTAGGTCTGTGTTTGGGGCCTGGGGTGGAGCTGTGTTTCAATATTTGTTTTTGGGAGTAGTGTTATTTGTATATATAATTGTTATAATTACATGCATTAAGAGTATAATCACTGCTTTGTGTCACCACATTACCTCCAATACTTCTTTTATGATAGTACACAAGTATGAAGTGAATTCAGCAGACTCCTCGTTTGTGTAGAAAATGGAAGCTATGTTCCTATTTTCCAAGGGGGGATTGAAGGAGTCTGCTAGTAGAATCTGTATGTTACTCTGTACCTATATAGTGGTAGGAGCTGTGAACTCATATGCTAAACTCTAACCTTGCTTGAGCACAGATGCTTCTCCCTCTCTGTACTAAACTCCCAACTTCTGTACCAAACTCCCTGATAAGGAAGGAGTGTTTTAATTGCTCTCTGAGTCCTTGAGTTCCTTGAGACAATACCTCAAAGACAGGAAAGGGAGATGTAGAGAAAAGTGTATATAACCTTTGGAGAGCCATATCCCCTTTGAACAACAACAACAACAATAGTCCTCATTGTATTGTTCCTTGTATGCATACAATAAAGTTTGGCAAATGGAGACCTCAGGCTTGAATCTCTTGTTTTTTACAGACTTATCCATACTGTGTTTTTTTTTCATGCCAAAAACTGTTTTACAGCTATTTTCATTTCCTGGAATAGGTTCAATTTTTATCATTCCCATTCCATTTTTTTCATTATATTGATTGTTCAGGTTGTGGCTTACGATTCACCATTCCCTTTTTTTATGATTGTTACCATGAGGTGTTCTTTATAAACCAAGCTACTGTAGGTAAGAACCATAACTGACCAAATGAAGTGACCTGTTTTAGCCAAGAGAAGAAACACAGAAAAGTGACCCTTCTTCCAACACTAGAGAAAAAAAAATATTTGTTTTGCAATCATTTGGAAAACAATTGCAATTCATCTGGAAGCAAAGTAGTAGAGGCAACTGGAGTCCTTGATATCTGATTAATTTTCTGTCATGGACATTTTATTCTTTATTGGTGTTCAAACTCCATTTTCTGAAGAGCAGTAAGACATTTACTTTACACTGAAGAAAATGTCAGACTGTTGCTTGATTTAACTTACTATCTACTGTAACTCTTGCTAGCAATGTTTTTTTTACATTTTCATTAAAAATATGAAGATAAGAAGACATAGATTAAAAGCAGCAAATTCTGATGTCAATCAGATATGACAACAGATTAGATATATTGTACTAATGGTTGAAACTTTTTAAAAGTTGACCAAATTGGTTTAATAACAAGATAAGCCATAAAAATACGAAATGCCTTAATCTTGTGTTAAAGCCAGATCTAGATCACAAACTGATTTTTTTATTTTCATCATTTTATTTTCTTATTACTATTTCCTTTCCTTTTCCCCAAATATTGTATAACGTAGTGCACAAAACCCACTCTGGTATAATGAATTTAACCAGATATTATTTGTTTGCTAATCCTCTTATTTTGGTGTCACTGTTTGTTTTCAATTATACTGTACTTAAATCCTAATCATTGATCTAAATTAGGAAGATCAGTACTTCTCATTCAGATTCCAGTGGTAATCCAGATTGGAGCACTTAGCCCTTGCCTGTTTTCAATAACCAGCTCTCTGTGTTTTCTATCCAATCACTAGCTCTCAATCCCAACACACACACACCTAGAATGCCTAATACCAGCAGTTTAAGAATTTAATAATTAAATCACAGAATGCAGGTTAGGTCTTAAAGTCACTCGGAGTACACAGTGCACAATATATACTGAATGACATATCTTAAAGATAAGGCTTTCTGGACATAATGTGCATACATTCTCAAAAGAAACAAATTAGCTGGATGCAAAAAACCCAGAGGTAGACTCAAAATATTGAACGATTTGGAACTGCATGTAAAATAGAAGAATATTGCTATGAAAAAGTCATGTTATTGCATCTAACAGAAACAGATTCCCAGAGAAAGTGAAGTAAAGTGAAGTAAAATTATAAATCCATTAAAATGTTTTACTTAAAAAAATCTCATTTAGATAACCCAGATTTAAATTTTGACAGAGAGATGATGGCACAAATATTTATGTACATAACAAGTAAACATTCATCTAGCTACCAAAGATCAAAGGCAATTTATAGTAGTCACCATATTAGATTAGCAAAATGCATTAATAAAGCAAACTGAAAACTCTCCTTTATCTTTGAATTAGAAAATTAACATTAAATATTTACAGGATACGATAATTTATGAATTTGTTAAGATGAATATTGAATACTTTACATGTTTTATTTATGTATAGAAGGGATTTGCCTAGATTCATGGTGTTTTTAAAGTTGTGACAGCTACAGTATATGGGTGACTGAATAGCTCACCTGATAGAAGATTAAATTAGTAATGCAAAGATAAGGGGTTTCAAACTTACTGATCCTAATTCACTTTTATTTAATGAACACCTACTGTATATCATTGTGCCTAGTCAGCAATAGCATAGGGCATCTCTAAGGAAAATCAGGGATGGCAGGTGAATCTGGTGGACCATTAGGTGGTACTTTTCATGCTGGAGCCAAAAGTCCAGACCCATCCCTTAGGAATATTACAATGCAGGAACTACAGTCCCTCTGATGTGATGTTAAACTCAGATCCTGATTATGCTGTCATTAGACATCTCTTTGCACTTTTTCAAAGAGTAGAAGCATAACCCTTGATGTCCTGACTAGATTCCATTCTTGATTTGTACATTCTGGCCAAACTTATTAAGTGTAGGTTCCCCCTTAATAATTTGATTTGTGAAGCAGAGCTTCGCTGCAGACATGTAATGGCTGTCGCATGTCATCCAGGGAGGGAGCTGCACTTCAGTGGTGGATGAAGTTACACATGGCAATGCCAGCATTAACAAAGTCATTGCAATGTTGACAAATACAGTATATCCAATTGAAGCCTATGGAGAAACTGTTGTGAGATGTTCTGCCACTGTTCCCGTGCATCTGCAACTAGTGAAGTTTAAAGGTTTGTCAATTCTGTCTCCTGCTGATAGCATTGGTGAGCCAGTCTCACAGAAGTTCTAACGGACTCAGGTTAGGAAAAAAAAAGCTGGCTTTGACTTTGTACAGACAGTGTTCTTGTAGTCAATCCTATTGTATCTCATCGGGTGTACAGTGTTATCCTAGCACTGCATGGTCTTTTCATTGTCTTACTCAGATTGGTGTGCAGGATTGAAAAAAATAATGAATCACTGAGTAATAAGTTTAATATGCATCAAAGGCATACCTGTATTAAAGGAACATCCTACCCACATCTTGGCTTGACTGCAAAAGACAGCATGATGCTCACCGTGATTTTTCTACATGAGTCAGGTCTCTAACAGGTTTGTAACAGGCAAAACATAATTCAATAAACAAAGTTCAGTTCTCAACATGCAACACATTTCTCAGCTGTCAACCTATTGTCTCTGGGCAAACTCCAAATGCCGATCATTCTCAACAAGACAGCAAGCTACAGCCTTTCTACCAATGTCTGGGTAATTTCATCCTCAGTGTTTTTGTGTTTTAGTCACTATAGTCAAAAATATTATGTAGTTGGATCCAACAGATTCAGGGTTGGTGGTGGTGACTCTCTGTCATCCAGGTGTGGCTTGTTCTTCAAGGAGCTAGTCTCTTTGTTCCTGAACTAGTGAACTAGTGTGCTGATTATTGAAAGAGAAGATTATCTTCTTCTCTATGCAACTTGTGTCAGACAAACCACTTTGAATCATGCTGATAACAAACAGGCAATCTTCATTGCTCATAAAATACATTTTTTCTATTCTTAAATTAATAAAAAATTTGATATGTTTGAATGATTGTGTAATTATATTTGTAATCAACTCATTTTGAAATTTTAAACATACTCAAGTAACAAACAGAACTTGGTGTTTCTAATGTAATCACAAACAGTATTTTCCTTTCTCTTTTTGTATTTTGCCTTTGGATATCCAAATAAACAATACTACAGAACTAATTAACAAACCATTATACTATTTAAAATGTAAATAGCAGCATGTTTGTGCTCAATGAATTGGAAGCAAAATTAGTTTTCACTGGGTATTGCTATAGCTATCATGTTATTTTTGGCACCCTTTTATTGAAAATGCTTTCATTACAATCTTTTTACAGTTTTTGTAAAAAGATACATTGCAAATTAAATGAGCCACTTTTCTTTCTCAAAGTCCAATTTAAAGTATGTCAACTAATAGGATGCTAAAGTAATACAAGGAAGACATGGAAACTGAATAGATCCAGAGGAAAGTAGTTTTTAATTCTATTAGAAATTTTAAAAAGTGCTTTGAGGGGGAATATTTTCAATAATTTATCCCATCCTCAACACTTAATACTCTGCTGGGATTCTCTGCAAGAAAAGTCCCTAGGTATAAATAAACCAATAACATCACAGAGAAGTCTAAGTTGTGAAAATGAAGGAAAACAGTATGCTGTCAAGTCAGTTTATAGGACTAAATTGCTGAAGTGTATCAAAGTAAATTGATCGAAGATTACTTAACATACAGTGCCTATCTTTTTCCTCACTGTATCCTCTTCATGCATGAAAGCATCAAAGGATGAGATTATGGTAAAATCAGGTGGAACTAACTTCAAAGTATATCACACATTTATGTTAAATAACCTGAAGAATAAATACATCACTGACTTGCAGAAACTCATTTTTAAATCCCAGTTTTTGTTTCCTATGCAAAACTATGCAAAATGGAAAACAAACATCTCCAGGGCTGAAGAATTCAATTCATGCTCCATACTACCATGGTGAATGTTGGACTTAAATGACAACATTTAAGTCCAGATGTCAGTTGTAATATAAAGGGGATGTACTGTAAATAGATTAAATAAATAAGGCTGAAATTAAAATGACAAATCGAGTCCTGACATCTGTTTGTCTAGCAAGCAAATTTGAAAAACATTTAGCTTGTGATTTTATTACTATCTAGGGTATTTTTTTCTAGAATTATTGGATTTGTGGTATTAGTACTGTATTTGACCTACTGTGCCAACTCTTCTCCTGTCTAATTGAACTAAGGGGTAGACAGAATATTCAGTAGCTGAACAAATCTATACCATTATCCTTAATACCCCTGTAGCACAAAACAGTATCAACAACTGTTCCCTGTGCAATAAATTTACATTAACACACAGTTTATATTTATAGTGAAACATTTGGATACTT
Organism: Atractosteus spatula; assembly: GCF_055471065.1. Classification (NCBI taxonomy): domain Eukaryota; kingdom Metazoa; phylum Chordata; class Actinopteri; order Semionotiformes; family Lepisosteidae; genus Atractosteus; species Atractosteus spatula. The sequence goes on from NC_142706.1 coordinate 40,983,831, forward strand.
ATTTTATACTGTATTTAATAAATATTTGTGTTTTTTATTATTTCATTTAAATTTGTTGTTTACTTTTCTTTGACTTAAAGTGTATTTGAGGAAATTAAGGACCCCCTCACAATAATTGTATAATCTATAAGTAAAAGTTTTTTTTTCTTATATTGAGTATATTTGCAGTACGCAGATGATTGAGTTATAAAATCATTTACAGGAATACAAATATTTAAAGAGACATCTTTTTTGGTATGTAACTGCAGATTATGATGCAAGTGTAAATTTGTTCAAATACCATATTTCTAATCCACAAACTTTACATGCAGATTGAATACTTCTCTCTTAAGAGTAAAAAACATTAAAGTACAAGTTAAGGTGCTGCCAAAAACCTACAATGCACAGCACTGTTGAAGAAGAATCAGGTTTACTGTATGTAGAGAGAGTTTGAAATTTTGACCGATGTGGACAAATGGTCTGTTATATACTGTATCAGCCTACATACGAGCAAATATATTCTCATCAGATAAAAAATAAGACTCATCATGACATGCTTTTTGGCTATCTGGGGTTGTTCTTTTATGTCTGGATTTGGCTGTGAGCAAACCTCTAAGTAGAGAAATGAGACTGCTGTATGTCAGAGATCCTTCTTTTTCACCTAATTGCCATTAAATGGTTAAATGCAGGCTTCAGTTGTGAGAGAGTACCATGAGCTCAAGGAACTGGCAGATCCCATGTTTGGCTGCAACCTCAATCACAGTCAATCACAGTCAATCACAGTCGATCAAAGGAAATAAAATACTGAATGCTAATGTAATGACCCACTTGGTGCACCACTTAGGTACCTGGACACAAACATCAAGTCTTGAAAGACAGCTTAAGGCAGCCCCCAGAATATCATCATCAGAGATCCTGATGTTCAAACACTAATTACAACAAATTCAAGTAATTCCAAAATCACCAGAAACATAAAAAAGGAAATGGTACTGTAGGTTCTCAGGAGTACTGTAAGTGGGATCTGAATCAAGTACTCAACAACAGTTTGCTGTATACCTAGAGCTGAGGTGGCTAAGTGTCTAAAAAGCATACAGACTCCTGGCAAACGCAGGTAAAGACTTATTTGTTTTTCTTTTAGGACAAATGGCATTGGCAAATTTTTAAGAAATATCTTAAAAAATAGTAATTAAAGATGGATTCTGTAGTTTGTACTATATGTTCACCCCATGTTCCTGTCCCTCTCTATTTTATTAGTCCTCCTGACCACCAAGTTTAATGACTTCATAAGTAAATCACAAGGAGCCAGAGCCTAGTGTGAACAGGACAGTATGAATGGACAAGTGACAAAGGAGGTACCAGAGAGCATAATCATGATCACATAACTTTTAATATAATGCAATTTCAAAGCATTTTGAGGCTTGGGGTTTCAATGATATGCTAAATAGATCATGTAAAAATCTGGTTGCATGATTTTCCACTAGCCTATACTGTTTATGTAACACAGGACAGTGTAGTTAACATGTTATAGAAATCACATCACCGCCTTGAAATCTAGAAGGTGTAGAATTATGCTGTTAAAGAAGACCAGATTTCTAGCTCAGTGGATTTATGTGTTAAAATGTATTGTTGAATTTTTGAGCACACACCACTGGAATGCAAAATTCCTGAGAATTTTATGTTTTATAAGAATCATAAGCAGGTTTTGTACATTTATGATATCTTTCTAAACCGTGTGGAATTCTTTGGCTATGGTGGACATACTGCATCTGGTGTGCTCAGATTAATCATTTATGATGGTCTGCACTAAAGTGTCACCTTCAGCTTTATCCAAAACACAAGATGCAAGTTAAGCAATGACAGTACTGGCACATCTGCCAGTTCACTATTACACAGGTTGTTAGAAATAGTCAACGTGACACTGTAGAGTACTGAACATTACAAAACTTGTCTGAGCTGTAAGCCCTCTATTACAGTTTTGTAAATCATACCCCAAATCAACAAGTATCAAATATGCTTCAAAATGTAGAAAACCTCAGTAATAAACTAAATAACATGATGATACTTACTTTTGGTTCTGGAGAGTTAAAGGGTCTTCTGAATTTCAGTTTGAAATTCTTATTGCTGGTTCAGTTATCGGCTAAACTTTTTTTTCTAAATCAAAATTATTTCCAGCTCTTCAATCAAAGCAGATTTTAAGGTGCCCAAAAAAATTAATTGGACTGTGCTTATGCAGGATTTTGCATCACACAAATAAACTACTCTGTATGCAATGGAACTAAAATCTCTAGATTGTGCTGTTCTGACCTGTGAATGAAGTAGAATAAAGATACAGTACAATGTTATGGAGTACTCTATGCCTCACAATACCATCTGTTCACTCCAATGGATCTACCACACTTTCCTGCTTTTTGCAATTGTTGATGCTGTACATCAAAAAGGGGATCTGTTTTTGGTGTGGTTAAGTGCTTAAGTACCAGGTGACCTTTGTCACAAATAAATGCACTTACTAAACAAGTGCAGCCTTAGAAATACAAACTTTTGTGACCCTACCTCTGACTTTAGTGAAAACTCATAATTATAGGTCTTTATAAGTAATTCGAGACACAGTCAGATTTCAAAATAATATATTTAGAACATACTTACTAGTAATACACTTAAATTATAAGAGTGAGATGGGCCTTGACAAGGTCGACAGAAGATCGACAATCTTTATTATCTCTGATGATTACAATGATAAAAGTAGGTTTTCATTTTTCTTTAAAAAGAGCCCGTTCTGTTTGTGAAGACATTGGTAGCTCAGTAATAAATTTAATCCTAGGACACCTGCAAATCTCTTCAGATAAGAAAATCAATAAGCTGATTTAAGGCCCTCTAAAACATCCAGCACAGCATAGATTTGATTCTTTTATGGTAAGACACTAGTGTTGTGGAGTTGTCAGCTAGTATTGTTGTGGTTTAAGACTGTAACATTACTTCCTGATAAGATTTGTGCACATACTGCATTTCAATTGGTTCCAGGCAGAACACATGCATTATTCATAACACAAAATTACAAATTCACCTGCCTATCCACCGTTGCTGTAGAATAGGGTGTATCTACTGGCTTTAAAGTATTGTTGTCATGTGTTGGTTATAAAAATACTTTATAACTTCCTGTTGTATAGTTATATTGCACAATCTATTATTCGTGGATAAATAACCCTGTGTGGCACTGCCTAGTGACTTTATTTCCACCTGATTTATTTAGAAATGGATAAATAAGCATAATCAGAACAACTTTAGGCAACAGTTATGTCACCCTGCAACTCACAGCTGGCAGCCCACTGAAGCTTAGCAGGAGTCAGACCAGTACTTGGATGGGAGACCTCCTGGGAAAGCTAAGGTTGCTGCTAGAAGAGATATTAGTGGGACCAGTAGGAGGTGCTTACCCAGTGATCTGACCCTGTTTTCATTAATAATAATAATACAATTTACATTTATTCCAGGTCTCTTAAAAACTAGATAAGCGATATACCTATTAAACACTCATATGTCTAACGCTCAAAAGCCAAGAATACTTATATCTGGTTAAAAGGGAGATTATCCATATCATGCGTAACATGTAAAACCTGATTGACTATAATAAAATGTAAAAAATGTTTAAAACCATAATGATCAATAAAAATATTAATTATTCAGACAAAAATAACCTTGTTGTTTAAGATAATATCTTCTTTCTATACACCGTTTCCTTTTACATAATAGTAATGGTATTTTGTAATATTTGTAAGTATATTCTAAAAGCGGAAATTTATCTAGGAGTTCCAAGGTCTCACTACAGATTAATCACTCGAATCAGGAATATACTGTGATTAAAAATGCTTATAAAATCTGCATTGTATTTTTTCAGAAAATAGTGTAAGAACAACCAGTTGTACCAACAAAGCCACAAAGCAGGTTGTGCTGTTAGCAAATTTGGATGCTAAATATGAAAAACACTATTACACAGCAATGCATTTAAAAATATCACCAACATTATTAATAATAAAGTAAAAGGAATGCATTTAATTTGTTTAATGAAATCTGTGAGGGTTTTAAAATAATCCATTTTTAAAACCAAGACATAAATACCTACAAAAAAGTAAAGTCTATGTCAAAGAATTACTTTCTAAAATAAAGATAAACTCTAAAATAGTTTTCCATTTAATAGGGTGATGGTGAAATTAAAATTTCTCAAATATTACACTTTGTTGTAGGTGGCATGGTGTTGTAATGGTTAGCATTGCTGCCTTGTAGTGCTGGGGCCCTGACTTCAATTCCAGACCTTGGATGCTATCTGCATAGAGTTTGTACTGTATGTTCTCCTAGTGTTCATGTGTGTTTTCTCTGTGTGCTCTGGTTTTGTTCCACAAAAACATACTGGTACAGTAGGTTAATTGTTTTGTGGTAAAATTGGCCCTAGATGTGAGTGTGTGCGTTTCTGTGTTTGTGACTGTCTGCCCTATAATGGACTTGGGTCCCATCCAGTTTATACCCATTGCTTGCTGGGATAAACTCTGACTCCCTTGCGACCCTGAATTGAAAAAAGAGGTTAAAGAATGGATGGATTTTGCAGTCTTGGGATCAAAGTGGTGATTGCAGGTAAGCCTTATCATTTAGAGGATCAAGCAGGAATGGATGCTTGATAATTCATAATATTGCAGATGGATTAGGAATTATTCTGGGAAATAATCTGAAGCTGTTTTCCTTTAATGCAATCCTACAAAGCCTTATGAAGTCTTGAACATTTCCTAAACCACAATAGCTCTGCTGCTTTACTTTTTTATATGAAAAACACATTTAGAGTAATAATTTTCTAAGTTTAAGGACAATAAATTCACTTTATTCTGCAAGCATCCGGTATGGCAGTTACTATGTACTTCCTGATTTTGTTTTTATTTTGCGTTGTTTTTATGTTGTATTTTCTATATAAATATGTGCATAAAAACATTCTTCTTCATTTGTGCATCTATGCAGCTATTTTTTTAAATCTGTATATAGAACATAAGGGATAATGGAGAATACAATATCCAACATACATTTTTTAAATATGTTTCCTTTGTTCTGTGATCTGTGATTACTGTACATAATGTTTATGCTCAGTACATTGCTCGTTATGACATGCTCATTTTATTAATTTATTAAGTTGATCATTGTTATTGATGTTATTATAGCCAACTTATTCACTGCAACATTTGTCTTCCTCCTTTGCTTGAGCTTATTCAAATCTGTGGATTCATGCTCCATTGTCTTATTAATTTTTATTCAAAGACCTCTGTGTTGTTTAATGCCTTTGAGTGCAGCTACAGTATCTCTCTACGTGCTACATGACATATAAGATCACACAAAACAAGCACCGTGATTGGTGGTAATTTGTCTTCTTTTCAGGCCTCAGTTTTTTCATTGTGTTTACGGCAAGGAAACCTTAATTAATTGTTTGTTACTGTCAGGCATAAGATATATACAGCATTTGGTCTTCCAGAAAAAAAAGATGTTATTTGCTTCTTGGTTTCAAAGACCAGTGCAGCCATCATACATTTTTCAAGCTCTGGACAATTGAAAAGCTCAATAGAAAAACAGAATATTCTATCCTTTATATGTTTTCACCACTTAAATGTTTACACTATAAAGCAGTCTCTTGTTAAATGAGTCTAAACAACATTTTTTAAATATCAGTAGCTTGCCGATTTGTTTTTTCATACAGAAAAGGGTCTTACCAAGTGTCAAAATTTGCGGCAGTCAGCACATTGTAATCTGCTTGGAACTGTTATGGTACTTCCTATTTCATTATAAGCTTATATTAAGTATTATATCCAATATCTCTAATACTTCAAGGTCTTTACTTTGATATTTGGATAAGTCTTTCTGGTGCAAATATTGTCCTCAGGCTGTACTCTGAAGATGAAGACACAACACTGATCACAATCCTTTTGATCCAAAATTTTCATTGTATATTATCATAAATAATGGAAATAAAAAGATAGTAGTAATAGATGTCTAAAGAAAATCACTTCCATAAAAGCCAGACTGTGCCACTGGAGTTTAACTTCAAATAGTTTTATACATTTTTTTTCCAGTGGAATTTTTTACCTCTGAAATTGCCTCACTTATTGTTATTGATCATAAAATTATAAATAATGATGGCATCAGCAGAATGAATTTTGAAGGTTACAAAAATATTTTGTCCATTTACATAGAAAAAATGTTTTCATACTATTTGGTGGTACTTCACCACACAACATGATAATGACCCATAAACATTTGGCCAAGTAGTTGATTAGAAAAACAAAGTGGAAATGCTTACACTGTCCAAGTCAAGCTCACGATTTCAATCAAACCGAGCACGTCTTTGACACACTGATGAAAAAAGCTGAAGTCATAACACCACAAGAATAAGCAAGAATTCAAAGTGGCTGTGGACAAGCATCCTAAACTATATACAATGAGTTTGGTGAACTTAGTGGATCACAGACTGCATGCAGTTACAGCATAACCTCAAAATAATGTGTAATCAAATACCAACTTTCACACTCTAAAATTCACTTTAAGTGAATGTGCCCCAAAACTGGTAATCCCTTGAAATCTTTGTGCTGTACACAAAGCATGTTTTTCTTATTACAAAATATACAGTATTTATGGAATTACCCAAAAATAAAAAATATTATATTTTTACTTACAGTATGTGGTACTAGTGGAGGAACTCTGCCGTCCTGGACTTAAAAGCACTATTAAACACAACAGCATTGTCCATTCACTGATTTTGTTTTTTGGGGGATTCCTTAGTGTGATGGGTTTTTAAACAACAGGAGTCAGCAGGAGTTAGTATTATAGGCCATGTATCAACAATGAAGAAAAATCAATTACTTTTAGACAGCCATCATGAAAGTCATACAAACAATTGTATACAGTGATGTACATTAGAAAAACTAGCAGTAAAAAGGTTCATAAGCACAACATTTCAAAAGAGATTCAAATACTTAATCAGATAGCCATTTTGGTCAATACAGAGCTGGGATTAAAGATGCTTTTGAAGAAAGAGTCAAACATCCCTTGATTTAAAGGCCTCAGGTAGATCTGTTTTGAAAACTGATTGTTTTTTGTTCCCAAATTGTGCCATAAATTTAGTGCTTTACCTCTCTGTAATTGTCTAGTATGAAGTTGCTAGGACATTTTTCTATTTGCCAATACAATTGAGTTCAGAGTTCAGTTTATTTGTCATATGCACAAGTACAATGAAATACGTATTTGCATTTATGCTCCAATACAAAGACATTCAGGAAACATCGACTGAAACCCAAAACAACAGCAGCAACAACAACAAAATAATAAAAAAAAACAACTTAAGTAAAATTCAGCACAGTGTGCAAGAAAACATCAGTGTGAATCATTGGTAGGGGTAGAATTCAACAATCTCGATGCGTGCAGGAAGAACAGTCTCTGAATCTGGAGGTATGTGGTTTTATGCTCCTATAACACTTACCAGAGGGCAGGGGAGGGAAAAGTGAGAAACCAGGATGAATCCAATTGGGTATATATAGACTGATGAATCAGAGTTCCTGAAGAATAAGGTTATATACCGCATAATCAGCTTACACTCGGAAGAAGTGTGACTGAGGTAAAAAGAATGGGGACTTTGTTTAATGATACATAAATATTGCCAACGTTAATTCTTTAATTAAATTATGTTTTGCCTTGCTTGAAGGTGGTTATTTAATTATAATGTTTATTGTATCACTATGGGTAAGTCTCTGGACACTGCTATTGTACAGTACCTTGAGTGAGATACTTTACCCCATTTGCTCCAGCTCATCTGGCTGTATAAATGGGAATTTCTGGGAGTAGGCTTTGCAATAGACAGATGTCCTATCAGAAGAAAGATAATCATGTACTCCTTTTTTGTTTAATGCCATGGGAAACCAAGATAAGCTCTGGCCAAATGAGCCATGGTGGATCAAGTATGAAAACTACCTACTTACTGCACCACTAAGGCATCACATTTCATACAGTATCCCAAATTGCCAGCAGCCATGTCACCCTGCAACTGACAACCCACTGAATCTAAGCAGTGTGAGCTTGGTCAGTACCTGGATGGGAGATCTCCTTGGAAAAGCTAAGGTTGCTGCTGGAAGAGGTATTAGTGGGAGCAGCAGGGGGTGCTCACCCAGTGGTCTATGTGGTCCTAATGCCCCAGTATAGTGATGGGGACACAATACTGTAAAAAGACGCTATCCTTTGTTTGAGACTTAAAACCTTGGTCCTGACTCTCTGTAGTCATTAAAATCCCAAGGTCTTTCTTGAAAAGAGTAGGTGTGTAACCCTGGCATCCTGGCCAATTTTCCCATTTGGCCCTTATCAGTCATGGCCTCCTAATAATCCCCACCTATGAATTGGCTTAATTACTTTGTTCTCCTCTCCATTAATAGCTGATGTGTGGTGAGTGCTCTGGTGCACTATGACTGCCGTCACATCATCCAGATGGATGCTGCACATTGGTGGTGGTGGAGGAGAGTCCCCATGAACTGTAAAGCGCTTTGAATGGAGTGTCCAGAAAAGCGCTATATAAGTGTAAGCAATTATTGATTATTATTATTTTCTGCTCCTGTGTTTCATGTTTAGAATTTATTCATTGTTATACTGTTACAGTAAGTGGTATGTGTTATATGTTATATAAGTGTAAGCAATTAATTATTATTATTATTTTCATTTTGTTTAAGTAATTATAAATGCCTAGTGAGGTATTTAGTGTCCTAAAAAAGAAGGGCATGTTTTACATAGTTTTCTTAGTAATAGTAAGGATAATGATTGTGATTGTGCTTTCTTTCATTTCTTTGTAATTATAGTTTTGTGTGTGAGAAAAGGAAATGTTTTCTATAGTTAAAAGGATGAAGAAAACTGGAAAGAAAACTCAACTCGTTTCTCACAATATATAAATACACTGCTTATAATTTCTCTCAGTAGACCATGGTATATTTTTCAAAGGCAAATTGTCCTCTAAGTAATAGTAATATAAATTAAAAAGGCAATACAAAGGATTGTCATTGAGGTAAGGAGGGAGAAAATAAAAAAATAGAAGAAATTAAAAATAAAAAGCTAAGTGATCCTAGTGATACTACATCCTTCATAGTTCTTCACATATCTGATTTTCTCAAGCTACAGTAATGAAAACAATTTATGTATGGCATTGTATCTAATAAGAAAGGTTCTTTAAGGAATTTTTTGATAGTATTGCTATGGATGTGTTAATGCCAATACAAAAAAGATTCAATTATCATTTAAGCATAATTAATCATATATTTTCAAAAATACATAATTTCCTTCTTAAAGGTTTTTTTTTCTATATTTATCAGAATAACCACTGCTTACAAATGGAATTAGGAATGGAGTTTTCAAACAGAAATAGTTCAGCTCCATAAATGCATCCGCTGTGACTGGAGTTCCAAAGCAGTAAGGACCATTCATAATTCAAAATGACCAAATTTATTCAAGCCGACACACATTAAGGAATTTTCTTTCTCGGGCATTTGAGAAAAAGTACAGAGGAATCTTCACCAAAATTAATCCCTTTTGAGCTCAATAACAATAAAAGGTATCTTTCCAATTCATCTGTGCGGAGCCTCAATAACAGGCAACTCAGGGTTGTGAAGAATACACCAGAAGTTTAGCAGATTCTCATAACCTAAAAGCCTAGGTATTACTTAAACCATAAAATCATTCAGACTTGTGTGTAGGTTTGTGTGTCTGTATTTGTTCTCTTTAGGGCACCAGAGATTTACATTACAAAGTGGCAATGTGAAGTGGTTCTGAGGTGCAAGAGAGTGCAAGCTTTTGCAATAGAGTTTCTCACCAGTAGCAAAATACACATTTTCTTAGAAGTACAGTACATAACTGATTGCCGCACTGAATGAAAAAAAGGAATATGGAAGATGGAAAAGACAATCTAAAGTTATTGTCTTCTAGCTTTATAAAATTATAAATGGTATATTATTCTATATGTTAGCGGAATTATATGTAATTATTGAACTTCAAACACATCATTCATCAATTTAAGTTCTTAATCTAATGTTATTCTTTAATATATTTTTAAGAGATGCCTGAGCAATTTTCTGCTTTATAAGGGATTTTTATTTCTCATCTTTATTTGGTTTCATTTGATGTTTTCATCTCAAAGGTATACACAGGGGGGGACCAGTTTCTACCACCACTGAAGTGCAGGACCTACAGTAGTCATTATGCACTAGCAGCCCCATTACACAGCATGTCAAGGGAAGTAAAAATATAGAGAAATAGGAAACACAATCTGGCAAAACAATATTGTCATATGAAGTCACTGGGGCATTCAGGGACCATATGTCCAACATCCTTAGACTTAAGAAGCCTTACCAATTGACAGGATGCACTCATGATCAATCGAGTGTCAGGCTAGCGTATATAATGACCCAAGAGACAGGACCGGATGTAAGATTTTGAGTGATCTCCTGAGGGGTCTTTCAGTTACATGAGCCGGGTTACTCCAAACTCTTTCTGCTACAATCTGGGACAAATACTGTGTACTTGCCCACTGTATTACCAGATAGTAACCTGATAAAGAAGCTCTGATTAAAGTAGATGTATTTGGTATATCATGTGAATAGAAAAATATCTATGCTTTAACATACAGTATCTGTGTTTAAACTAATAGCAGATACACAGATTACTCATTGCTTACCATGAAGTGAAGGTATCATCTTACTCAAATCACATTTCAACATACTGTACTTTTCAGTACTGTACTTTTCAGAAGTACTTTTACAAATTATGAAATTATATCACAGCTAAAACATAAAAAATGTTAGTTTATAATTCCAGTTTATAATTCATCTTAACTTCAAGGTTTGGCCTTTCCAAGGCAACCTGTGCTAAAAACTGCTTGTGAAAAGGAACAAAATGTGTCATATACTGTAAGTCACTAAAGAAATCCACAAATTGAGAACACGATATATAAAAAGTTAAACTATGACTAAATACAAATATTTTTGTTATCTAGACATTTATAATAATACATCATTTTTTTAAATGAATGGACAAATGTCTTAATCATACTGTACATTGGCAATTATAATCACTACTTCTTCCCACATTCACACTCAGGCTAACTTGCCCACTTCAATTATGAATATGGTCCAGGCTGCTGCCCACTTACTCAATCTGTGCACTCAAGAAGGAGCCCGAGGGGAAGGTCTGTTACTTTACTCTTTTGTTCAACTGTTGCCTGAATGCAGAAACCCCACAAACCCTTTTGGTAGTGGTTATTTTAGAAAACCCACAAAAGACACAATAGAAAAAAATAATCTTGAGTCAAGCACTTGAGTCACACTATACGGTGCTTAATTGCTGACAAATGTGGTGTGCAGTTCATTATGTGTTCTTGCAGTCTAAAGAAGTGAATTGGTTGCTGTATTATCACTGAAACATTAAATTCACTGAAACATTAGATGTCCTACTGATTTTTGAAGTCTGTGTTACACCGAGGACGTTTTAAGGATATTATCACTCTTCCCCCATCAAATTTTTAATCATATACAAAACTTACCACAGCATTGTTACAGACTGCCCCTGATCTGTTCAATCCCTGCTATAATGAAGAAACCTTACATAATGTACATCCACACTCTGAACTCTTTGGTAGTTTTATACAGCCTTCTCCCTCTCCCTGTTCAATATGTAAATAGAATACACATTCTAGAATCGTATTCTCATATAGCTAATATAAATAGAATTGTATTCTCATTTAGCTAATACAAAGCTTTCTTGATTTAACTTTTTTTGTAACTTGTCACACTTCTACTGCATTTTTCCTGTTGTTTTCCAACATGAATTCAAGTAAATCTAGTGGTTTGATTCAGTTTGATGGGGCAATCAATTAAATAAAAAAATGTTGACTGAGATCCGTTTACCATGATTTTGAAAATTTAACAGGAAAAGTAAGATTAATGTTAATTCCAAATCCCCCCCCCGTGTCTTGGAAAGAGAAATAGAGATGTCATGTTTTTTTTCTAACTTGCTTTGGAGTACTATTTTCTTTTCATCCAAAGGGGAAACCAGAAGGTTAAAGAAGTTGCCACTGGCAATTCAGCAAGTCAGTGACTGAGGTGAGCTTGACTCTAAGAAATCCAGGATGTCTTTCTTTGTTGTAGACTATTAGAAGACACTCACCTGATGTTACAAACAATACATACAGTAATGCTTCACTTTACTGTCAATGCAGAGTGAGTGATTTCAGATGATTTCCTTTAGATTCAGGGTTTAAGCAAAAATGACAGACATGAGTTTTCATTGTCTCTTGACTACTGATTCACACATTGAAACATGAGGGCCATATACAGTACATTGTTTCTCAAATACTTTTGAGTTATGTTATTTAGATTTTTTTCTTCAGCTTTTAAAATACAGACATGGGAAATAAAACATTATGCATCTCTGAGACTTATTTTTAACATAGAATGTAGATTTTGCATTTTAATTTATGTACAGTATGATATAAAGAACAAAAGCATAAATCTCTGCCAGTCTGCCTAGAAAAAATCTCATTTACATGCTTTTCATGTTCAGCTTTGCCACAGTATGCAATAATCATGTGCCACCAAAGCTTTCTACAAGAACAACTATTTGTATGTTTCATTCTGTTTGGTTTGTTGTGTATGTTCTCATAAGACATGCAATGCTTATGTTATTTTGTTTTCAGAAATTAAATTTTCATAACTATATAGAATATCTTCTTTCTGAAATTCTGTAAAGTTCAAACAAGAGCTTTATAATAATGAAAAACATGTTCTCAATTAAATAAAATATTTGGTTCTCCTTAGAAAAAAAAGGTAATTTAATACTTATTCATATACCCCTGTTTTTAAAACATCCAACGCAGACTGCAATCTAATTGAACAACACAAATGTCCATATATCATGCAAGACCTCAATGTTGAAACTTTAAACCTTATTTATGTAGGTTTGCTTTAATAATTGTACAGTGGAAAATGTTTTCCTTAATGTAAAACATGATGTCCAGTAGGTAAGGCAATATTTGAATATTTTTAACATTGAACCTGACTTGTAACATATTTTTGCCTTACATGTGTGAGGTTTTATATTATGGATAGTAGAAAATCCCTTTCAGCATTGCTTTGAAAAGCCATTTATCACAATGTCACACTAGGCAATGATCCAGTTCAGTGGGCCAAAATCAACTCAGAGCAATGAACTGGACCACAATATTGTTCCCTATCAGTGAACTCTCCTCTTGCTTTATGAAAGACATGCCCAAGGGAATTGCTATTGCAGGTATTCAGATATTTGTCTTGGATCACAACCTTTAAGTCACACCAGACTATACCTTAAAAATTAAAGCTTCCACTGACAAACAATAATACTGATTTATATACCCACACTGAGAATTGCAAAAAACATAATGCTTAACTAAATTCTCTAGTGTAAAATCACTATAGTGGAAAATGTAACATATGTGATATCAAATCATAAAACATAAAGGGCGTCAGTTTTTAAACCACATTGCTCCCTTCCTTGAGCTCACCATGCTTGTGAACTACAGCATAAAATATGACTCTTTCTGACCAGATTTACCCCATGAATAGATACAGTATATGGAATATGATTTTTTTTTAATACCTTGATACCTTATATTATATACATTTAATTGCAAGGTATTATGAATTGAATATTTAGTAAAAACAGTTTTATAAGAAGTTTAAGCATTATGGTTTCAGTAGATTGTCTTATTACATTAAATGACAATTCAAGTTGCCAGCAGCCATATCACCCTGCAGCTCTCAACTGGTTAATGACTGAAGCTAAGAAAGGTTGAGCCTCGTCAGTACCTGGAAAGCTATAGGTGCTGCTGGAATAGTAGCAATAGTGGTGTTAGTGGGACCAGAGGGGGGTGCCCCCCCTGTGGTCTGTTTGGGTCCTAATACCCTGGTATAGTTGCAGGGACACTATAGTGGGTGCTGTCTTTTGGATAATGTTAAATGGAGGTCCTGACTCTCAGTGGTCATTAAAGATCCCCAGGCATTTCTCGACAAGAGTAGGGAGTTATCCTGGTGTCCGGGCCAAATTTCCCTCCTCAGCCTTTACCGTAGCCTCCAAATTGTCCCCATGTATGATTGGCTTGCACTTGCCCTGCGATGGACTGGCACCCGGTCCAGGTTGTACCCTGCCTTGCGCTCGTTACTTGCTGGGTAGGCTCCGGCTTCCCCTGTCCACTGTATGGTATAAAGCAGTTTGGCAAATGATGTGACAAGTTACAAGTTACAAATAATTAAAATGTAGTAATAATGATGGTTGTACTTTGTGCAGCTCATCTGTTTTTTTTTTGAGGTGGGAAAGCCGTTGCACTGGGGCAATCCCACTCTCTTGACCTCAAAAGCTTGGGTCCAGTGGCACGAGTAGTCGTCACGACTGGAGACTTCCTTGGTGGCAGTGGATGGCCATCACGCCTTGTCATGTCCTTCGTTTTCCATGGAGTGTTGCAACAGTATTGCGTCCCATCACTATACTGGGGCATAAAGACCCACAGACACCACACGGTGAGCACCCCCTGCTGGCCCCACTAACAACTCTTCCAACAGCAACCTTAGCTTTCCCGAGGAGGTCTCCCATCCAGGTACCAATCAGTCTCACACCTGCTTACTGTAGCTGCAGTGGGTTAACAGTTGTGAGCTGAAGGGTGACATGGGTGCTAGCACTCTAGTAATAATATAGGAAAGGTTACAAATAAGAGGTGGCAATTGTGCCATTCTAGATCAGCTGGTTCAGGGTTGGCGGGAGTCAGGCCTGTCCTGGCAAACAACTGGCACAAGGCGGGGTACATCCTGGACCTGACACCAGTCCATCACAGAGCACAAAAACAAGCACAAACTCACAAAAGGGTCAATTTCCCCATAAGCCAATTACCGGTATGATTTTGGACCATGGAAGGAAACTGGAACACCAGGAGGAAGCCCATTTTAACCCAGGGCCCCAGCAAGGTAGCAATGCCAAACACTACACAACTGTGTTGCCCATAATACAATACAATACAATAAAATCTATGAGAATTTTTTGTTCTTAGAGCTCTGTGGTTTAAAGTCAGTTGGGGTGGCACAATTTATAGCTCCGAGTTGGTGACACAGATGTATCATAGTCTATTATAAACATATATAAATAGTACAAGTTTGTACTGAAGCCACAGCTTTTGCAATTATGTATTATTTTAAGAATTTCCTTTTTTTACTGAAATGACACAACATCTTTGTACTCACCCCAAAAAGGAAGTAAACTCCCTCTTTACAAAAATAATATGCCAAGAATTCATTTCCAAGAGATTTTAAAGTGCTAAAAGTAACTTGTTCATTTTCCTCTTGAACGTTTTAAATGCTAATCACAGACCAGAAATCAAAGATTTTCAAAATTGTGAAAAGGGCATAGAATATGATAAAGCAAATGATGTAAAAAGAAATTGATGACAAAATGGTTAACAAACTATCCAGACTTTGAATAAGTTGGCAAATGTGATTTTTAAAAAAAATCTTATTTTTTCTATACAGACTTTATATCTGAAACATGATGTTATGTGATGGTTTTGAATAACAACATCTAACTAAGGTGTGAGTGTTAGCTGAAGTAATAAATGAACAAATAAGACTTTATTCCATGTTGAAAGGAAAAGAAAAGAGACACAATGTTTCAGCTGTGGAGCCTTCTTCAGGTGTGAAGAAGAAGTTGAATAAACCTTAAATAAATAATAATATAATCAATAAATAAAAATGGAGTAAACCTTTACTTGTTTCTTTGCAGCCTACAAATACTGATGCAGCTACCTACTTGAAGTAATAAATAGCATGTTATTATACTAGCCATTTTTTCCATAGTACAATCTACAGTACCATAACCCCTAGTGGAAGAATTCCAGAATTATCTTCTTCTTCATGCATGAATTAATGTTGAACAGGTGTTAAGCCACTGCAGTCATCAAAGCTAATGAATTGTGAAATCAGAAGAATACTGCAAACTACAAAATTAATTTATTGTAAGCTTTAAATATCCCAAATCTTATTTTTATTCAAGCTGCTTGAAGAGCAAATTACATTTAGAACATCGATGGTCTTTATCAAATCACTAAGTAAGGTTGGTGACACTATTCAAAGATAGGTTTCATTAACTCACATTAACACACAGGTTCTTAGTGTGAGAAATACATCACTGCATATAGCCTACCTAAGCATAAGTGAGATGTATGCTGCATTACTGTCATGGTCTTGATGCTTTCTATTGCACTTACAGCAGAATTGCTTTTTTACTGTGGAAAACACTTGCTTTGTGTTGCTTTCTTACAGTAGGCAAAAGTGGTAATTAGGAGCAGGTGAACATTTAACAACATGAGAACAAAATAGATATAAATGCCAGCAATCTTCTGCTGTGTTTCTGGCAACTGGCAAAGACAAGATGATTTTAGGTACTAACTATTTTAGTTTTTCATTGAAACAAAACTGCCACTGACTGAAGGAAATATTATTGACTTAAAGGAAACCTGTAAAAAAAGAACACAAAATTAAAATATGAGTCATAACAATAGAAAAAAGCAGGGCCTGGTATTCCAAAAAATCATGAGGAACTCTGAAGTATAATTGCAAATATACCAATATACTCACAAATAAGAATTGGTAGAGTATATTGAAGCAAGCTCCACAAACCTACACAAATAACTTTCAGGTAATGCCTCCATTTACCTCTATTTCTTAGCCAGCAAATATATTTGGTTCTATTGAAGAAGCTCATTATGGGTATGATCAAACAGATACTGTATCTCTCTGATCTAGCAAGCTAGGCCAGATGGCTTTCTCTGGTTTGTAAATCTTCTTATGCATTTAGACACTTCATTATCTTATTTGATGTGGATAACAATGAGCAGGTTGGATGCCCATTTGTATATTATAAAAAAAGGATCACAAATCTCTGTGTCCTGATTGGCTAAACCAGGGTTCTAATCAGGTAAATATTACAAAACTTTCAACAACAATAAAAACAGTCTCATCATCCAGCATTTATTAGAATAGTAATGCTGTAGGCCATTTGGTGGATGCATTTTTTATAGGCGTTTCAATTTCTATGAGTAGATGGATGTTGAAATTTGAATGTTTTTGAATAGCATATCCTTGTTACTGTAGATATACAGTCCCTGTCAAAAGTTTGAGTACACCTCCTTGAAACCAGATTTTTCATAAATATCTGCTTTGAACTAAAGTATATAAACATATCCATAAACACTTAATATGTAATTACATGATATGTGTACTTATAATCTTAAGTGAACTACATTGAAAATGTTAATTGTTCATTTTCAATAAAATGAACACCCAAAGCAAGCAGATTTCAGTCTGAAGCCCAGGTTAGTTAAAAGTCAGAAATGTGTATAACATGGCGTTACAAATGCAGCCATTCAAAACAAGCGGGCGATACCGCATTATTTTGCGGTGCGCTTTACGCAGTCTACCGTGAGTTACCGTAAATTCTCCTATAGTACCACAAGTAAAATAATAGTATCCGGAATTTCCGCAAGGTGGAGCTAATAAAGCTCAACCTCTCATGTTTGAGCTGTCACCATCAAAGTCTTTAACGAAGATATTACTAATAGTATTAATAATGAATGACCTTGGACAAGCTGTAAACTCAAAGTATTGCCCTGGTCCACATTCTTTTTTTCATTGACCGTCTTTGTAAAAGTAACACCACAGCATTTCACAATCACGCATTTGTTTCCAATCATGCAAAGTACAGTAATTTTTGAGAATCGATTCACCATGCCTTTCACATGCTCATAAAAGAGATTGATTTAGGAACATAAACATATTACTGTATGCAAACTGTACTAAGTACAGTATGTATATGTATATTTAATGTCTTTACTGTGCCCGTTTAAGTATTGAATATTTATATGGAATTTTACCACTGAAGGGAAATCTTAGTAGCTGAGCATAAAAAGAATAGGAGCATACTGTAACGCGTGTGAAGGCCATAAACGATATAAATTTTGGAACATAAACATACAGTATATGGCTGGTCTCGGTACTTTAAAGAAAACATACACACCAGTATTCCATTTCTCCCTAAACATTTTAAGCATCGAAGTCTTTAACTAACGTGATACCGGAGTCAACAAGCATACTTTTAGAATTTGATTAAAAGGGAATATAATATGGAATCGCGTATCTAAAGAAATTAATAACGATATAATTATATTCATGTACCGCAACACAAGAATTGTACATACTGGACGATGTCTGTTGATAATGTTTCTGTAGGGCTTTTTCAACAGTCCTCATGTGACCTTGCTGGTGGCGCTGTGGGTTAGGTTCCTGACTCCCATGTCACACGCTGGGTGTTTGAATCCTGCTGGAGCCATGACTTTTTTTTTTAACAAACATTTCTTTGAAAAAATAAAATGTTTCCCTGGCTCAGACATTAAATAAAACTTTACTCGCACCAAACAAATTTATATTTCTAAATATTACAACATGATCGAATTTAAGTAATTTTAATAACAATGAATAGTCACCTATGCGTTACAATATAAACATTTATATTGATTTAAATCGCGTTTAAATCACCTTTATTTAAAACCCATAAATAAAGCTGATACTGTTTAGACTTTTAATTATTTAAAACTGTATTACAGCAGCACAATGCACAATACAACGTAAATCGCTATCTTTGTCTTCTGCGTAATAATGTTCACCTCTCTTTTTGGTTTGTATTACGAATAATTCGTACAAGATATTGAGATTTGTTGATAATTGGAGGACGGTTTTGCTTTAATGGTTTGATATATTTGATTTTGTATTGTGGTTGTTATCTATGTTTTTGGTTGGTATTATGTTTATATGGTTGTTTTTGTTGGTTGGTCGTTATTATGGTTATTATGTTTATTGTGTCATTTTTGATTATTGGATGTAATAATCAAAAGAGAGAGAGCGAGCGAGTGCCTTCTTTTTACTTTTGTAGCCAAAGGGCCTTGCAGATCAGATTCCCTTCCCCCTACGGAAAGACAGACACATGTTTTCACAGTTTAGAAGTCGCTCTTCAGACGCAGGTGAGTGAGCAGCCCCTAGATAAAACATCAACTTTATTTAAACTCCAACGAAAGTATTAATGGTTTTTAATTACCGTACTCTTATGGAACATGCCACCAGCCATCTGCATTGAACGATTAAAAATAAAAACGATTACGATTGGCACTCCTGTAGCTTTTTCACGAAACCTCCTTTTTCACAAAACTTCCAACAGAGCTGTTCAACCGGTTTTTATCGGGCACCTCTTATGTCAGGCGTAAGAGATAAATATACAGTATTTAGCTGAAAAGCTGTACAACGCAAGACATTTCGTTACTCTAGGAGGGTTAGTGAAAAAGCAAATTGTGCTGCTGTAATAGTTTAAAAAAAAGTCTAAACAGTATCAGCTTATTTATGAGTTGTAATTTTTTTAAAAAAGTCCAAAACCGCACTCAAAATGCAATTTAGCACTTTCTGGCAAGAGGAGACCCCCAAATTAATAATGTAACATGCTATTGTTTGTGCATGAACATAGTTACTGTATACTGTTATTTCTTTAGATACGCGATTCCATGTTATTTTTTAATCCCTGGCGGGACCGGTAGTCCATAAGAATCGAGTCATAGGTTTCATTGCGCTTTGACAGATCGTCTTTAAATCAATTGTTGATTTAAAGGTTGACAGTAAATGTTTATATTGTAACGCATACTGTACAGCCTCTTTTTCTCTATAAAAATCTAAAAGATCATTTGTGCAGCCTAAGAGGGGGGCGAATGCACTACAATAAATTAGCATACTGTAGAGGAACACAGTATAGGCATCGTTGATATGAGGACTTTTGAAACCAAATTTCCCAAATTTAATATGTGCTTTTCTATATTTATTGTCAATTGATTGTCCATAATATTGCTATTCTAAGCAAGGAGCGCTTCACCCTGCCTGCTGTGGGAAGAGTTGGCTTATTCCTTTCCTGCCTCACCGAGGGCAGACCCTGCCAGGCCCTCGTCGACACCGGTTCAACCATCACCCTGCTGCGGCCTGGTGTCCTGCCGGGCACCGAGGCAGCCGGACCCCCAGGGCGCTCACCGTGCACTTTGGGGCTGCGAGGGTGAAACACCCCTTCCACCTTGCCCCAGTCCATGTGGACTGTATCCTGGGGTTGGACTGGTTGCAGCAGGTGGGTGGTTGCCTTGACTTGGGCGTGAGGGACGGGGTGCTGCGCCGGGGTGGCGGGTACCCTCCAGCGGCGAGGTCAGGTGGCAGTTTGTGGTGTTGCGGTCGCTCTATGGGGCAGTTCTCCAAGCGGTGCACGGCCAGCCAGAGGCTGCCAAGCAGTGACCTCGCCACTGGAGGGCACCTGCCACCCCCGGCGCAGCACCCTGTCCCTCACCTCCAAGGCCTCCCACAGTGCACAGAGTGCCTTACAGACCGGGTAGGGGCAAGCTTATCTCACCGTAGAGTCAGCTCTGGCACGCTCGCCCCGACACCTGCGGCTCCAGCTCCGGTCATCCCACACACCCTGGACACCTCCCGCCCCGCCCACCGCGAAACTGATTCGTTCCCCCTGCCCCACCAACTCTCACCAGCCCAAGTCAAGGCAACCACCCACCTGCTGCAACCAGTCCAACCCCAGGATACAGTCCTCACGGACTGGGGCAAGGTACTGTAGAAAGGGTGTTTCACCCTCGCAGCCCCAAAGTGCATGGTGAGCGCCCTGGGGGCCTCGATGAGGCAGGGAAGAAATAAGCCCCGGCTATGGTCAACCCTTCCCACGGCAGCAGGTGGGGTGAAGCGCTCCTTCTGGCTTTCCAGAGTGGGGGTAGAGTCGCTCAAGGGCGGCCTTCCCCTCTTTAGGCCACCCCGCTCCCGTTTCCCGACGGCCTCCGGAGTCCCCAGGGCTCCAGCGCCCGGTACTCCCGTGCAATGTGTCCCCTCTCCCCACAGCGGTGGCAGATGACCAGCCGTCGTCGCTCCCCCAGCATTGCCGCGCTGGGCGTCTCCTCCTCCCCATCTGATTCCCCTTGCGCCCCTCCGTTGGTGCCCACCGGTCTCCTCGAATACGGCATCAGCCTGCTCAGCCAAAGCCAGGGCCTGCTCCAAGAGGACCGGCGCGGCCAGCATCATGTGGCACTGCACCTCAGTCGGCGCCAGGGCCCAGAGGAACGCCTGGAGCACTATCTCCCGGTGGGCCTCCTCCGGGAGAGTAGGGTAACCCTGGCGGGCTAAGTAGGCCACGTCTGCGGCTGTTACCTTCACTGTTACCTGGATACCTCTTTATTCAGAACTCAGTTTAAACAGTATCAACTAAACTCCATTAATATAAGTATTGAGTGGTATTAAATAAATACAGCTTTTTTAGTATAGATTACACTTTTCTAAAATGTATTTAAAAAATAAAAACGATTACTAATCTAATCTTTCCACGTTTGATCCCAAAATCCCAAGAAAAATAAATCTTAATGGGGAGAAAGCTATGCTGAAAGTTTATTAATATACTTAATTAATATTAATATAGAAGATAAAGATAACAATTTATGTTGCATTTGTCTGATTGTGAATCAAAAAATACATTTAATTAACTGCTCTCAGTGACAGCTGACAATCCTCCATACACTCAAGTGAAAAATTAGTAATGCCAATGTAAACGTCGTATTTACAATTTGTTGATAATAGAAATGTTAAGTTCTCTAAAGCTTTTTGAGGCAGCAAAAGATTCGAACACCCTATATTGTAATGAGCTGCTGAGCTGAGAATGGGTTATGTTCCTGCTGTCAGAGGGGGTGGAAAGTGCCCGCGAAATCAAAACGCGATTTAAATCAATATAAATGTTTATATTGTAACGCATAGGTGACTATTCATTGTTATTAAAATGACTTAAATTCGATCATGTTGTGATATTTAGAAATATAAATTTGTTTGGTGCGAGTGAAGTTTTATTTAATTTCTGAGCCAGGGAAACGTTTTATTTTTTCAAAGAAATGTTTGTTAAAAAAAAGTCATGGCTCCAGCAGGATTCAAACACCCAGCATGTGACATGGGAGTCAGGAACCTAACCCACAGTGCCACCGGCGAGGTCACATGAGGAGTGTTGAAAAAGCCCTACAAAACATTATCAACAGACATCGTACAGCGCGTACAATTCTTGTGTTGCGGTACATGAATATAATTATATCGTTATTAATTTCTTTAGATACGCGATTCCATATTATATTCCCTTTTAATCAAATTCTAAAAGTGTGCTTGTTGACTCCGGTATCACGTTAGTTAAAGACTTCGATGCTTAAAATGTTTAGGGAGAAATGGAATACTGGTGTGTATGTTTTCTTTAAAGTACCGAGACCTGCCATATACTGTATGTTTATGTTCCAAAATTAATATTGTTTATGGCCTTCACACGCGTTACAGTATGCTCCTATTCTTTTTATGCTCAGCTACTAAGATTTCCCCTCAGTGGTAAAATTCCATATAAATATTCAATACTAAAAAGGGCACAGTAAAGACATTTAAATCTTTCTACGACCGACCAACGCACCACGAGTGCCCCTGTCGGTCAACCAATCACGTACCGCGGTATTTAGCGTCAACACGCGTCACTATGCGCGAGGCCGTAGCCAATTACCTCCGGTATGTGTCTGTGCCGCACACTTTGAATGGCTGCATCTGTACAACACTAAAAGAAGTTTAAAATTGTCTTAGATGTTCTCACAGTTAACTAGCATGTTACCTCATTTACCTTTTGTCACCAATTATTGGTAAACAGGTGAGGGGCCTGATTACTATAAATATAGGGAGCATGGGCAAAAGTTTGTAATTCCTGAATGAACATGGCAAACTTCGCTCAGAACTTTAAGAAATGAAGGTCAATCTTTAAGACAAATTGCAAGAACTTTGCAAATGTCAGTAACTGCTGACGTTTCTTAAAGTATCTTAAAGTGTCTTTTTTCCTTGCTTAGCTCAGGAAATTTTTGCCATGTTTACTAAATTACTATAAAATACTAAGTAGTTCAAAAGTTAACTTGCAGAATAAGAGAAAGAAAGACGGATCAGCACAGACACTGAGATCTGTAATGTTCACTGCTTAATCCTAGACCTCCTTTTATCATCTAATGTAGTATTTCAAGGTAAAGAGACATGATACAACCTACTGAGTGCCTTAACCTATCCATGAGAATAATCTGCTCAACAACATACTATATAGGTGGTCTTTGTCTACACCTTTTAGGAAGGAGATGCAATTCTTTAAGATGGAGTCAACCTATGTACACATAATGCAGTAGTGAAAAAAAACATAAGCATTTGTCTGAGCAGATGTATAAATATGAAAATATCCTTGTGAGCTAGTGAGAGATGACTTTGTGAGAAAGCTGCCAGTTAATTAGAAAATTCTATAGAATGAGGTACAGCTGGTCTGATTGAGTAATTAGCAATCAGAGGGAGTGAAATTCCACGTGAGAGAAAGGAGCCATCAGGATAGGCTCTGCATGGAATTAATCACTCTTCTGGGATAATTAAGAGGCTTATAAAATAGGAGGGTAAGGGTTTTAGTCTCTGTTAAGGCTCCAGCTTGGTAATAGGGAGAATTAAGGCACCAGAAGAGCTGGCTTATTGGTATTGTATTGTGCTGTTTTGTGACACTAAGAACAATAGGAATACTTCAGAAAATATAGGTTATGCTGCACTGAAGGGTGTCAGAGGTATTGGGTAGGCAAGCTAAAGGAAAGTTCATATACCAGCCTTAATGGGGATGAAGTTCACAGCTGAGAAACAGAGATGATATGAAGTGTTATGCTCCACTCCTTCAGGGAATTACTTGTCAAGGAAGCAGCATGCTCCCAACAGAGGAGCCCAAGTTGAGTCCTGAGTACTCCCTGTGCCTCTTAGTGTGTGGAGTGACTAAGAAGAAACTGGCTACTGTTCTTGGGGATACAAATGTCTTCAAAGATGCATCACTGTCAAAAAGCCAGGAAAGTTGGTAATCTTGTATTTAATTAAGAGTGATGACATGAAGTGAACTTATTGAGTATTCTAGAGTCTGACTAATGATGACTGCAATTGGATTCAGTGAGGAGATGTACAGTAGTGACCTGAAGAGCAACCAAGGAGAAAGAGAGAATTGTGCAGTCTTCCTAGAGCAGGGTAAATCTGTGAAAGTACTAGGATCCTGGAAAGCAAATGAAAGAGACTATTTAATATATGGAAAAATTAAATGATGGAGTTAAGGTGGTGTGTGTGCCAGTGATTGTCACACTTGTATAAATCCTTATTACAGGTACCCCATATTTTTTGCAAGTTATTCTAAAATGAATCCTGATTTATCACAACCATATGATGGGTAGTAGAAAGAAAAAAATGCATACAAAATATATAATGCCTCAGCAATGATTAATTTTAAATAACAGCACAGGAACATTACCAATGCATAAACATCTCAGAATATCTCAGTGATTAAATTTCATGCTAATGTCTAGACCTGATGCATCTCAACTGTGGATATTGGATAATTAGAATTATTAATAGTGCATACACTTTTTCACAGTTTATATAGATGGTGCATTGCAATAGAGAGTGGCTTGCCTACGCAGGGTCATCTGTGCTAATATTTTGGTTATTATATAGTTCTTAGTAACCATTTAAGGAATCTCTGATGTTAAAACTTCTATGTACTGCTATGGTGTCAAAGCTAATATCCTAGTTGCTTTTAAGAGACAGCTGGATGTTCTTGGATTAATTGGCAACCTAACATACTAGATGGGTCAAAATGCCACCTCTCATTTCTAACTTTTTTTCCCCTTACTCATCCATCCATTTTCTAACCATTTCATCCAAAACATGGTTGCAGGGGAGCCGGAGCATATCTTGACAAGTAACGGATGCAAGGCAGGATACACCCTGGATAGGATGCCATTCCATCACATGGCACAAACTCACACCACTGTTTTCCTATAAGCCAATTATCTACCAGTATGCTGTTGAACTGTGGGAGGAAACCAGAGCACCTGGAGAACACCCACATGAACATGGGAAGAACATACAAACTCCATGCAAACAGATCCCCAGGAACTGATCTCAGGGCCCCAGCACTGTGAGGGAGCAATGCTAACTACTGCGCTAGCATACCACCCAATATTTTCATTATTATTTTTTCATCTGTGTTTTTAAATTGTGTTCTAAAACCAACGAATGTCAATGTAAATAGATGTAAAAACATTGACATATTTGTTCTTTTCATTGAAAATAGACAATTCAAGGAAGCAGAAAGTAATATGGTTGGCAAGCAATGAACTATTACTATGTCAGCTGCAGCTTACCAGCTACAGAAAATATTCCACCAAACCAATTTACTTCTGTAGATTGTTAGAGGTTAATTCCTCCTAAAATGTCATATGAAAGAAAAACACACCTCAATAATCATTCTGTTATACAAAAACACCCCTCATACACAATTAGGTAAGACAAAAGTGAAAATTATTTCAACAGATTGTTCAAACTCAAATTTGCATTTTTGCTAGAACACTGGGGTTAACAATCCTACTCTTTCAGAAATTGTCATCACAGAGAAGCAGTTGATTTAAAAAGCTGGCCCAGGGGAAACAGTGCTACCTATTTGTCTACCTACACCACGTGCAGCAGCAACCTAGTTTTTCTTGGAGATCTCTCATTATTGTATTGACCAGAGACAGCTTTGCTTAGTTTCTGAGATGTGTTGAGATCTGGCTACAGGATAGTAACAATGCATCCAAGAACAGTAGAATCCATGATGCTTGGCAGTTGCTTCCAGTGCTTTCCAAGACATCTCTAATTCATTTTAAGGTGCTTCAAAAGGGAACAATTTTAATTAAAACATCTCTGATTCATTTAAATTGTATTTGAGATGTCTACAAATCAATTTAACTAAGATCGTAAAATATTTTACGGTACATTATCTTTGATATTAATTTTAAAGTATAGAAATGATTGACCAATGATGTTAAATATATAAAGATGTCTCTCTATATAAAAGCTTATCTGACCATGTAGAATCACATATAAGCAATAAGAAATAAATTGTGCATATGATAGAAGCTACTACCTTCATCAAATATATGTACAATAATGTATTTTTACACAGAAAGTGTAATCTTCAGATGTATCTTTTGCTTACAATAGGCACTCTTAGGATCTTTCGTCAAGGAGAAGCTACTAGTTAAAATTTATCTTTCCCTTTCTGTTTTACAAACACAGGCATTCACATTTTCTACACTCAAAAAGCTGTGGGAATAGAAGAATGGACTTTGTATCTTGATTTTTTTTTTTAATTGCAGTATTCTGTGAATGTCCAGAGTCTTATTAATGCCAAATGACAGTTAAGCTTTCTGTTCTCTACATTTTCATTTTGCTTTGATCCCTGGTGATTATACTGTGTTGTTTATAACATTTGAAATGTAGCCAGCAGCTGTTTATCTGAATGTTGTACTATTCTACATAGATTGACTGTTATGAAAGATGATTTGTTGTGTGTGTTTATGTTCTAAAAAATAGCACAGAGAAACTGGAGATTCTGAAATGCAGTAATATGGGGGTTGGAAAGTAAAACATTTGCCTTCTTCAGCCAAATTAGATTGTAAAGGTTTTGAATTCAATTTACTAATTTTGTAGGCTGTAAAGAACAAAAATGTATACAAAATATAATGTGGATTGCAAATAATATGGTCCTTATTTAATGAGAAAATCCAAAGGTGATCTATAGTTACTAATTTGTAACAGGTAAATCAGCATAAAACTAACATAACATTACATAAGACTTCTATACTTCTAAAGTGCACATTCTAGAAAAACATGCAAATAATTGATTGCATACAGTCTATTTGCTGCTGTATGATTCACATGAAGAATTCTAGCATTATTCTAATAATGTAGTTCCAATTTATTTATAAAATGGTCATCAAAGGAAATGTTAATTGTAACAACAACAAATTCATAAAGATATAATTAAAATTACTGATTAACATTTGACAGCAAAAACTTCATCCACACAGAGTCTAATGTGAACGTCACAGGCTAGTCACGTATGTGGCAACTGTTGGAAGTAATATACTTGTACACTTGTGATACAAGCCTTGCACCTGGTGGGAGATTGTTGTCTGTGTCCCTTTCCTCTTATAGAGACTGAACAAGCATCTGTATATTCACTGGTCTCTCACTCTTAGATTTGGTATTTTTGCAAATCTCAAATATTAAATGAGGCTCAAAATGAAGATTAAGGCAACTACAGCATAAATGTCAAATAATAATAAAACTGTTATTAAAAGAGTAGTGTGAGATCATCGATCTTGACAAGATGTCATAAATCACGGTCTTCCAGAATGTCATCTGTCACTGATGAATGGGTTAAGTGTGACTGTATCTTCTTTCAAAGATAAAAATTGCTGGCTTTGAACAGCCGGATGTTAAGCATGAATGTGCTGTTCTCTCCATTATCAATATATTTGAGGCTAGACTAGCCTCAGATTAGTCAGACCACTGCCATTCACTATTTGTGGTATTCAGAGCCAACAATTTCTAGCCTGTTAAGACATTACAGGTAAACAAAGTCATCCAAGGATAGGTCACTGATCTGGGAGACTGCAAGAAACATTTTCAAATAATTTTTGCACTGCACCTTCCACTGCATCAGAAATGCTAGTTCATAATAACCAAATATTTCAACCATGTATCTTTGACTGCTGGTGAGACCACTACATTGGCTCTCCAGTGTTCATTAACGCAGCAGCATGAGGTGGTGAGAGCAACATCTCAGGGGGGATTTGCCAGTAGTGGAACCAAAGCATGGCTCCTCTTTAGTGATGAATCAAGGTTTAGTATAGTCAACCCCCATGAATTTCAGCAAGTGCAGTGCAGATGTTCAGAAACATACAGTATGTTGTTTTTAGTGTACAACAGACCAGTCAATGGGGTAATCCAAGTGTGATGGCCTTGTCAGGAGTCTCTAGTCACTTATAGTGATGGCTGAGAACCTGACAGCACATTGATCAAGTTCTGGGACTTCACTTTGGTGATCTTCCTTCAGTCTCAAAATGAGAAAGTGACAGTTATGTGTTTGACATAAGGAACATTGGGAATGAACTAGGACATGTGTGGCGCATGTGTGACATCTAGAGCTCAGAGACCAGTGACCAGACACATGTTTGTCCAGACTCTATAAGAGGAATGGGACACGCTCCCACAAAACAGCATCTGTGATCTGGTGCAAAGCATGTGTCACAAATATAAAGCTTGATTGCTTCCAACGGTGGCAGCACCTGCTACAAGTCTGTCACATTCACATTAGAACCCTAATGATGATGTTTTTAGCATAAGTATATACACAGGCATAGAACTGAGATTATGATGTCTGCTACAGCATATGTACTGTATGCATGTAAATGAAACATGGAGAAGACATGGCTGTAAACCCAAAATGCAACACATTAGATTATTTTTTTTTCTTTCATGAAATGACTTCCTCAGAACAATTTGCTACTACTGAGTATGTTAATCATTACAAATTTATTTTAAAATATTTTTATTTACATTACAAAATATATTTATATTATTTTCTGAATATGTCTACCATTGTGCAATGGCTTTTATAGTCTGTTTTACTTTAATTAGTAAGGCTCCAGTATATTTAATCTGATTTTCAAATACCTGTATCGGTCACATCTGTTAGTAACAACACAGTGTATTATAATTTCTATTCATCATATCGTCATATGTGGAATGCAAATGATTAAAAAATGTTTTCTTGAAACTTCAAATAAAAAAACACTTACTGTTTACTGCTACATTTCCACAAAGCAGACAAGTTTTCTGTTTCCAGTTACACTACAAGGCCACTTCTAATGTGCTTCATCTACGCTGTTGTCATCTTTGGAAACTTCATCTGCCAAACTTGGCTGGTTCCTCGTCTATTTTCCATTGCACAAGTAGAATCAATTTCTTCTGGGAAGATTTTTCAGCTGCAGCTGTTTCAGAACTGTCAGGGGCTGCCATTAGTGCTGGACATGACTTGATTCGTGAACCACTCCCTGGAGCAGCTTGAAGAGTCATAATACTTGGCAAAAGGGATTTATACACAGGCATGATTCTTTACACTCTGTCTTCATGTATCCATGTCTGCTTAATGTGCAGATTTGGACATTGTCCAGAAACATTGGAGAACAACAGCTGGTCTCAATTATCTTTAACTACCACAGGCGCAAATGGCCAGCTTTCTTTGGCTCCAGAGTCTAATGAATAAGTTATTTAATAATTTGACAAAAATGTGTGTGGTGCATTTAGCCATTTGTTTCTGTTTAGTTAGAACTGTGGTGCTACATGCTTGGCAAGTCATTGATTTTTTTCCCCTCATAAAAAACTTTATAATCTTTAAAATCTGAATTAGTGAGCCATTGATGCACAATATGCCTCTGTCTTTTACATCAAGCATCAATTTCATTCCTGTTTTTTAGACTTAATAATGGCTGGCTGCCATCACCTGTTTTATTCACAAAATAATTGTAACAAAATTGTTGTCTTTTAAAATGATTTTAATTTAAAACATTTGTCAAAGGGATTGTTCATGCTATACCTGAAAGACAGCTAGCCAGTTTTCATAATGAAATTTAAATTAATGAAAAGACACAGATTATTTTAAACTGTTCATAAAGCTGTTACCAGGAACAAGACAATCCTTTTTTTGTAGCAGGTACACTGCCATTGTAGCAAACTGGCAACACCTGCTAATTAATCCTGCTGATTAACATTTGTTATCAACATGGGGTCTACAGTGGAAATCACAGGGTATTTGCATGTGTGGTCACATTTTGAAGCAATACAAGCTATACTGTATATCAATGACATATGCACGGCACCAGATTTCAGGTCTTGTCTTATCGGATGTTGGCCCATTCCTCTCACAGAGTCTATACAAGTCTACACTTGTTCACTAATGTCTGAGTTCTAGATGTCAAGTTATCCTTGCTTATTCCTCAACTATTCAATGGGGATCAAGACTCAGGATTAGAGTATTCATGGCATAATTGTTGGTATCCCATCTTGCAAGAAAGATATTTAAACAAAGAGCATGAGACCATTGGTTAGGAAGGTGACCAATGAAAGTGAAAATGAAAGTCTTAATGTAGTGCCATGGAGTGGCATCATCATTCTGTACAAAGGACGTTATGTAATGAATAGACTCAGACTACTATATTATAAAACCTCCAAATCAAATGGTTGGTCCTACACAATATGGTTAGCAGTCATATCACTCTGCAACTCACAATTTGCAACACACTGAAGCTAAGCAGGTGTGAGCCTGGTCAGAGCCTGGATGGGAGAACTCATGGGAAAAACTAAGGTTGCTGCTTAGAGGGTATTAGGTATTAGAAGGGTCAGTAGAGGGTACTAACCATGTGGTCTATGTGGGTCCTAATGCTCCAGTATAGCGACGGGGACACTATATTGTAAAAAGGTACCATCATTTGGATGTGATGTAAAACCAAGGTCCTGACTCTCTATGGTCATTAAAAATCCTGGGTTGTTTCTTGACAAGAAAAGGGGTGTTACTCCGGTGTCCTGGCCAAATTTCCCATTGGCCTCCTAATAATCCCCATCTATGAATTGGCTTCATTATTCTGTTCTCCTCCCCCACTGATAGCTGATGTGTGATGAGCGTACTGGCACTCTATGGCTGCCATTGCATCATCCAGGTGGATGTTGCACATTGGTGTAGGTGGAGGGGATCCCCCGTTATCTGTAAAGTGCTTTGACAGGAAAGTGCGACATAAGTGTAAGGAATTATAATTATTAACAATTAGTGCATTTGTTTAAAATGTGTTTGTAGTGTACCACTACCTCCATCAAGGTGGTCTACATAAAACTTTTAGTAAAAAAAGAATTTTACTTCACTGCTAGTGAGTTAAATTGAGGTGATTTAATCCAGCCACAGACATAAAGATGACACATTGACAAACAACGCATATTTATTACTTTCTGTTTTTATTCTGTATTGATTTTCTTTAAGCTTCACATTTAACATGTAAAATCACATCACATCTTCATTATCTGTGTCCAGTACAGTCTCTCAGTGATAAGTTGATTTAGTGCTCATGAAACAATCAGAATCTATCAGGTGTATCATGATTAGTCATGAATGATCAGGAAATCAAAATTACACCAGATATCAACATCCAAAATACATTGATTTTATTTTTCTCAAACATACATGTATAAATAGATTGTTAATTTTTTCATCATATTTATTTGTAATTATCATAAACAAGATTGCATTCTTAAAACTGGGATTTTTATGGATTTAGAAATAATTCCTTTGGACAGGGAAGCTAATTAATGTAGAAATGTTTTAAATACTGCATATATCATTAAGGGCCAAAATATTTTGGTTCTGTGATGCCATTATAGTGCTGCTTCCTTGGGTACAAATAGGTGTCCCTTGCTCCGGACACACACCTCACAATCTGCTGGGGAACTTTCTTGCACTACCTACTAATTGCACGCACGTTCCTCTGAGAGTGGTGGTGGTCACAGCCCCATCAGGGCAACCAGGACACGTGGTGCATATACTTAGAATCTCTGGACCCTCAGTTTGCGGACTCTCAGACCCAAAGTCTCCAAGTCACTCACATCACTGTCCCATGTGATCTCCTCTGATATCATAATGAAAGTCCTCGCCTTACTGAACCTTTTGCATGTGGATTCATAGGCTTGGTAATCTTCACCTCTCACACACCCTCTGGCTGCTCCCTTTCAGCAAATGACACTCTCTCACTAGGATCCTCCTTGCTCCTAGCCACCACACCTGGAGCCTCCTGCTCCCTCATTAATCCGAAGCATCCTGCTGCAACTCACTGACGGCTTCTGGTTTTCTCACAACCAGTCAATCCCTGGACTTTCCAATCTGCCTCCAGCTACTGGCATCACCTCCCGACACCACCAGGCTGGGTATCGCACACACAGTCTCCAACACCACACTCTTGTGCACACATGTAGTATAACCTCTGTGGTACCTTACTCTCACGCACCAGGCAGTGTCTTCACAGCTGCTGGCGCACTTTTCCCTATACCCAGCCACCACTGCTTCATCACACACAAGCAGCTACTGGCATACTTTCCCTGTGCCCACTCACTGCCTTCCTTTTGACCAGAGGACCCTACTCTCTCCCTTGATACCTTGTACTGGCAGGGAAAGGTCCCTCTACCATACTGTACCTTACACTCTGGTATTGACTAACTCCAATCTTGCTAAACACTAAGCCAACAGACTTCCGGCACAGCCCTGATCACTCATTCCAAACTAGGGTCCTGTCCTTTTAAATAACACGATCTTTCCCCAATTCTGGAGGCTTTCTTCCACAATACCCTCTCCTACATTGATCTTAACTATCTCCTCTGAGATTGTTGCACTCCTTTCTCTCCCCTTATCAGTTACTATTCTTCCTACCCTCTCTCTTACAGCAGACGCACACACCAGCAGCATCTCACACCCACTGTCCTGTTTCGGTCTAGCTCTCTCACTGCTTAGGCTCTGCTTTCGGAAACCTGATCTTGTGTCCGCTCTCGCCTGCAGTTAGCTCCAGACCAAGATCTCTGCTCAGGAAAATTATAATCGTGTTCATCTTAAATCGATCCTACAGCTGAGGCTCATTAGCTCTCAAACTCTGTTCTGTTGTGATTACAGAGGCAACTTGTCGGTGTCTTTATCAGAGCTCTGCCTCCCCGCCAAACACACCAGATATATCTTCGCAATTGTTAAAATCTGTGAAATAATTTAAATAATATCTGTCCTGGAAAATGTATGTTTTTAACTTACCAATAAAACTGGACATTTTATATTGAGAAAATAAATCATGCCTATTGTTAAACTTATGGTAAATGTGCTAAACATAGGAACAGTAGTTTTTGCTATTTGTAAGATTTTGGAAAAATGTATAAGATACAGACAAATCCTAATAAAACATCTGGAGAATAAGTGTCTGTTGACAGCCGTCTTTAACCCACTTGCTTTGAAGGATGAATCCAGATCATATGGACAAAGAGATTTGGAACCTCTGTAGGAGGGAGGGTAGATTCAAATAAGATGGAGATCCTGGTTTTCCCCTCACATTTTAAATTAAAGCATTAGTTTATGTACCTTGGGTTGCATTTGTGTCTCTTTTCCCAGGATAAAAGATCACTTTCAACAAAATCCCAACCCCCATGCGTGTCACGCCAGCAGTAAACCAAAAGAGTGCAGTGCTAGAGGAGGAACTGGACGAAGCATTTTTGCAACATTAACACACGATGAATGTGGGGTAATAGCAGTTTAGGTACCAATATGTACAGTATACTCTAAAATCATTGATTTACAGGAATTGTGGTTTGTTTTTCTCCCATGCTTTTTTTATGTTAGTTAGCATGGAGCAGTCACACACCATTTGTGCCTGCAAAACCTGTAGTTTAACTGAAACACAACAAGTAAATACTATAAAAAGTGTAAATCATCAGAACATTGATTTTATTTTATTTCTCGCTTCACACTGCATCATAAAAGAAGTGTGATTTTCATAATTCAACAATTAAAAAACAAACTCTTTTATACATTAAGATCTTGATATTGGTTAGGGTTTGGTGCAAATAACTGTTCTGAATAGTCAAATTCACATACAACATAACCAAGTCCACCCCTATGCCATTCCATAATATACTACAGTATATAATATGTATGGTTAAAAGACATAAGTAACCTTACCTTATATTATAGTTAAAGTACTAACACATTGGCTTTAAGTTAAATAACATTCATCAACTTAAACAACAGTAATCACAAACATATAGTAATCAGTTAAATAAACAACACATATCCCTCCTCTGCCTCTAGCCTGAACTTTCTCTCTCTGCCTCTGTGATTAGCATGTCCCTCTGTAATGAAGTGGGCAATAAAACTGTCAGTAAGCCTGTAAAGTCGTCTCTAGCCTGCCATTCCCCACACTGCTGACACAGAAACAGGAGAGTTCATTACAATAGAAAAACAAGACCATGCTGAGATGCAAATGCTGGGTAGTGGGTTCTTCGGCAGGCAGCAGAGAGAGGCTCACTCACTCGCTGGATTTGTCTCATGATACTAGTCTGTTGCACCGCTAAATTTGAAAGCTGTATTTAACAACCTTAAGCTCGTTCTCATCCAACTCTTCTCTTCTTTCCTACAAGACCCATTTAGCCAGACCGAATTGTACATAAGCAAATTCACAAACATTAAATTCACATATGTCAAGACCTTACTGTATTTTATGTCAGTAGTTCAGAAACATAGAATTACACTTTCTCAATTTTCAAGAGTTATTTTGCATTTTTTATTTTTATTATTTAGCTTGTACTTTTTTTAGAAATATATCAATGTAGTAGTGAACTGTTTCAATAATTGTTGCCATTTTAATGTTTCATGGCGATGAAGGTCTGTAGGTATCATTTAGACACTTTAAAAACTGTCCTTCTTATTCACATGGACCTTCTAGAATTTATAGAAGTCAGAAAACCCAAGTTAAATTTTCCCAGACCCCTACCGCAAAAATGTCACCTCAACCATTATTTCCCTGTAGTCCCCATTTCCCTTCCTAACTCCCACACTTTCCCACAATTTATCCTTCCTGTAAACGGAAACTAATTTTCATCCTTCAGAACATTAAATAAACATATGTAGTGTACAGTATGTTAAACATATTTAAAACTTCAGTAAAAAAGCACTATTATTAGACATTTATTTTAAACACAATGTATGTGTATGTCAACACCTCATATATTGTTTAAATTCTTTAATTGTGTCACCTACAGTATATGCGTTATGTTTTCAAAAAGCTGTAAATTATATTTTCACATATTAGGTTTTGTATTAAGAGTACAGTATACATGTTTGCTCTTAAAAGCACCACAATTATTAAAAGGTGTTACTGGAAAGACACATCTACAGTATACTCACACTTCGCTGGTCAAAGCTAACCATGCTACACTGATGAGCCCTAATAATGGTGAAACAATTAGTCTGTGGCTAAATAAATTTAAATACATATATCTGTTAAAACGGTATACAGTAGCTTCTTTGATATGATACTATGACCCTGAATGAAAGATGTTCTATGGAAGATAATACATACAGTACATTATGTACAGTATACAGTATGTGTATAATATACTATACAGTATGTATAGGAACAAGTAATAGGTTTATTCCATGCTGAAAAAAAGAAGAAAGAGAACACAATGTTTCGGCCGTGGAGCCTTCTCCAGTAATAATTATTGATGTTTCTGCTGTGCTAATCTTTATGACGTGTTCCATTGCTCGTCACTGGTCCATACATGACTAAGACTCTGAAGCTCATAGGAACTATATCATAATGGTTATATTTACAGTCCTTCACAACTAAAGACATAAACCATCATTACAAGAAAGGGTGGCACTAAACTTAACAATCGAGCTTTCCAGAAACAGTTATGTTGAAAATTGGTTTTTAAGGACTTCAATTAAGAACTTTTGAAATGTCAATTTTTACTTTACATGGGCATGACGCCCAGATCTGAATTACCGTGCTGACCTTTGAAACGAAATAAAATGCCATTTTATACTAC
This sequence comes from Atractosteus spatula, assembly GCF_055471065.1. Classification (NCBI taxonomy): domain Eukaryota; kingdom Metazoa; phylum Chordata; class Actinopteri; order Semionotiformes; family Lepisosteidae; genus Atractosteus; species Atractosteus spatula. Next base: position 41,019,521 of record NC_142706.1, read on the forward strand.
ATTTATAGATATACTGTAGACTCTATGACTAAATACGCTTGCATTCTGGGAGTGAACAAGATTGTGTATTCCTAGAGGAAATAGAAAAAAAAGAAATATATTTTAAACATTGAAAGCATAAAATTATGCTTCTGAAGCTATTTTAGACAGGAATCTGTTACCAACATCCGGTCTACATAATGAAGCACATCTGTGCACCAGACACAATGAGGGGGCAGAAAAATTTTAATGCTGTACTTCCTGTTTCATATATTGGTAACAGACATGCAGATAATTCCTTGAAGAATTATTGAATGTTAACTTGTCCTTTTGTGAAAAAAGTACCTTAATAATAAAATTGTGTTCTTTGTTAAAAAATATATGCAGTGTGTTCATAAGATTATTGGGCATTTGTCACAAAGTGCTCAAAAACATCTGTAGAAAAGAGCTGATATGATTTGAAATAGCCATTTTTTCTGTCATATCCTTCAGTTAGTGGCTTCTCTTTGAAATTAAAATGAAAAGTTATTTTTACTTGGCCCAAGTGCTTGTAATATGAGTTGCTGTGAATATTTTCTTAATTAAATTCATATAATAAATAAATGTTTTTCCCTCAATTTAATAATACACTGCCAATGAGAACAAAAATGTTCTTCTTTCAGTGTTTTTTTTAAATATGAATCACAGGTTTTCAAACTTTTTACTGCTCTTCTGTTGCTGAATCATGTTGATAACATGTTGGAATCTCTTGAGAGCAGGAGTGCTTGTCTATACAAAGGATTCTGCATCTGAATGAGATGCTTGGATCAATAAGATGCTAATTACCAGAGGTTAGGAGGTTAAATGGACTCCTCTTATTTGTAACTTTTCTACTGTTCTGATGACTGATCAATACCTTTGGTTGATCTGTGTTATTGCATAAATAGTAATCCAAGTATTCAGTAAATGTACAGTACACTGGATATATAATGGAGCATTATATTTGCTATAATTTTGACAATGTGAAACGTGTTGTTGGACTTTTACAAAAGGTCTTAAGCAAACATTTATTTTTTTTAAATGATCATTGATGTTCATCTAATTCCATAATTTCAAAGTGAAGAATATCATTGGATTTGTCAAAACTAAATGTTGTTTGTGTGAATATTTTTTCTTGAGTCTTAAACATACTAACATACTATAAAATACAAATAAAAAAATAAGGTTGTCTTGTGTGACTGACACAAAGCTTGCTTCTGCCTTCTTATATGTAAAAAATGATATGGCAATTCTAATTTTTCTCGAAAAAAGTGGTGTTCCATTATTTTCTGAAGAATATTCTAATTTAGGGATAAGATTAAATCTCTGCAAGATGCCTATGTAATTTCTTTCTTCAGTAATAACCACTGGTATAAGTGTTTAAGTTTTCCTTTTATTTTGGAGTTTTATAATGTACAATCAATTCATTATCATGCCATGTGATGTATTTCAAAAAGGACACCTTTGGTGACTGAAACAGAAAAAAACATATATTTTAAATCCAGAAAACATATATTCCCAAATTGGTCATACATTTTATTTACTATTAGATTGCAGTTCTTTTGGTTATACTTAATCAACACTTGATTCTGGTGGCTCGAATTATTAATGTAATCAGTCAGTCAGATAATTGAATGCTATTATTGAAGTACCATTAGAAATGCCATACCGCATTATGGTACTAGGTACAATCAACATAGTAGAGGAGTGAGATAAACTGTGTGATATTACAGGTGCACCTAACTACATCTATTTGTTACAGTATACAGTATACCCATACTGCAAAAATACATTATTTTGAGGACATTTTCACCAAAAAGAACAATTGTATAAAAATGAAACTAAAAGACTATTTTTTTGGAGTTTATTAACTGTTTTTCTGTTGAAGATGAAGTTTCAAAATCTCTCCAGCATTTTGCTTACATGGACAAACCAAAAACCAGGGACAAGACTGTGAGAAAACTTCTACAGGAAGGGGAATAGCTAAGAACATTTTTTTTCATGCTGGAGCTTTAAACAGGCTTGTTTATATATAAAATAATAATTAATACAAAACATGATTAATAAAACATAGGTTATGGCTAGACTCATTTTTATTACAAATAATTGTTGTAGACAATTAATTTGTGCATGACAATTACAAATGTGCCTGAAACAAAGATGACATAATTGTATTTTTTTTATACATTCATTTTGACTTGCCTAAAGCAGACAGAAGATAATCACCGAGAATACTATTTTCATTTTCAACACATTTGTCTTTGGAAAATAGATTTTTACTTCATTATGTAGTCCACTATAAGAAAGCATCAGAATAACTAAAGAACTAAACAAGGATGAAAGCTATATTTTTCCAAAGTCTTTCAAAATAACTTCAGTCTTATTTCTTCATTAAGTTTTATGTTACAAAGAGGAAACTATTTATATACAGTATACACTAACTCAAAGGTTATGTGAATCCAAGCATTCCAATGATTTTCTGTGAAATACAAACAGAAAAGCCATCCAAACTTTACTGACTGTTTATCTAACATTTTACACTAATCTACTAAAAACAGTTTCTATTGTATTCTTTGTAAAAATAGAGCTCCTGAAATTGTAAATCATTGTGTATTATTTTGATTTTGATTTCTTGAAATGAAGTTCAAACAAGTTCAAATCAAAACATCTATGATCACTTGTCTCTAATGATTTACCATACATCTATTTATTATTTTCTGTCTGTAGCCAAAAAAATAGTTTAATCCAGAGCAAAGATCCTTTTAATGAAGGTATGTACAAACAGGACCACAAATCTGCGTTTTCTCAGTGCCACTATTACAGTTTTTGATTTCAGAACTCCCAGCTGGTTTTACCAATTAACATTAAATGTGGAAATCGATAATTTGACTTCATCTGCATACATTACTAATTGTTTTTAAGCATTGATATCTAAATAAGGATTTTTGTTTGATTATTTGACAGATATGGATTCCAGGTGTGATTTAGGTATGATTGTTATTCACAAGAGTAATACAGATTGCTTCAATCTACTCAGTTTTGTCACCATTTAATTGAAGTCCTGTATACAGTTCTTCCATCCTAAGAGCCCTATCTATTCTAACATGGCGTTGTATGGCAGCTTTCTGAGTCTCTCATTTCATGGCAACTTAATGACTGCATTATCTTTCTTTTGGGAACAGATCATGGTCAGCATCACTTGCTTTCAATCTGCTGTCACAGACAGAACTGTTTTTTTCCTAGTATGTTTCTATGCTCTCTAAGTGCATTTGGGGTTGATTGATTGCACTAACCTGGAACACTGACCACCTGCAGCTTAAGAGGATGAACAAGAAACTGTTGACTGACTATGTCAGTGTCATGCAATGGCAATGGGGCAATCACAAAGTTGGAGCTTATTTTGCTGTAAGAGCTGTACCTCTGCTTGTGCAATTTACTATAGACTCTTACAGGAGACAAAGAACCAAATTTCCAGTTCATCGGGGACAAACCCTCTTTAGTTTATTAGCTTTCAAAAATATTTTACAAGTGACCTGCTCTGAAAATTGTTGACAAGCAAACATATAAATGGCAAAATATGTTAGAGTGATTAAAGATAAATTGCAGCTAATAAGTTAGTTTAAGTTATAATTTTCTGGTAACACTAAACAGACTCTAGAGACAAAAAAGTAAATCATGTTACTTATTGTAATTCCAATTTGATACCTTTATTCATTATTTATTAACTTATTTTGCAAAGAAAATGATCAGCTCATGATCATTCAGAGGCTTGGAAATATGTATATCTACTGTATGCTCACTGGATACACCATGAATCATATTATTTCTGAGTATTGTTGATTGAATATACTGATTTCTAAATACTGTTCTCAAAGAGCTTTCGGGGCAATAAAAGCTAGCATGAACTAATTGAAGATAGTGCTTTTGGAAGTCATCACTCCACAGTATATTCAATGCTGATATTCAATCAACAGACAATATTGCAAGTAAACTGCAAGATTATTCCTTTGTCAACTCTTATTTACAAACTTGTTTCTTGGCAGCCTTTACTGCAGGTTGATTGACTTTTGAAACACATAACACATGATGAAATGTGGCCCAGTTACCATCATTCCAATGCTGGAAATGTATTAACCCAACATAATTAATGGTTTAAATTGCATAAGACAACACTATACCACAACTAGCAACACATACCATAGCAGATCATTATTTACTCCGCTGAAGCATGTTTCTATGAGGGTAGAACCAAAAGCCAAAGTATTAGTGTCTTCACTTGTACAATCATGACACATACTCATGTTTGTCACATCTTTTTCTTTGGTGTCTCATTTTTCTGACCATACATTTTCCATGCTTCTTTGGCTTATCTGAAGCCTCTGTATCACTTTTGTAATCAAATTCTAGATTTTACATCCATTTTTTTCATGCAGAAAGATATCACAAATAACCATAGATGGAAAATTTATTTTTCTTTAGTTGGGAAAAAACTGGAATACCTCCAAACATGTAGGAAGAGATTGACAGTTCAAGAACATAACAACCTCCCAACCCTGCCTGGCATATACAATTACCTCTAGTTTTCTAGGTTTGATGTTCTCAAAATGTTTCTTTTGGGTTTTTATGATCTCAAAAAGATATTACAAGATAATGGCCTTGTAATTAGGCATCAAAGAAAGGTCGGGAAATTTATATTTCTTAGTACAAGTGAATGAAATGCTGATGTGATTGTTGTGTACAACTGTTAGCTGCTTCAAAACATGTACTTCTGTGTGGTTTTATGTCACTAAAATCTAATAAAGTCTCCCAGGATTCCAGATTATTTTTTGTTGCATAAAAACTCTCTAATATTGCACTTTGCCGATTCTGTTTCCAAGGTAAAAAATAAAACTCTGCTAATTCTGATCTTATCAATGCCTTAAGCATGATTTCGAGATGATGTTGATCACAAGATCCCATATAACTTACATTTCTCTCCTATACTTTACCAATTGATATACATATACATCCATCACACATTTGACAAATCTATTCCTCAAATACTGTTTACAATGCAATTTTTTACAGAACAAAAAATAAGTTTCCATTACATGTAAAAGCTTAAACTTGTTTCTGTGGTCTAGGAAATCACCCAGTAGCTCATTAGTATCTTATGAATTCTGAATTGTCAGAATAAAACACTATTGCTTGTTTATAATTAGTCCATCCATTTAACTTAATATAGTAGTTAGAAAGAACTGTTGAACATTAGCAGAGTACAGTGAATGTCATGGGAATGCAAATGTTTTGTTTCAGACTGTGTCAACTCTTTTTATCACTTAAAGTTTTACAGCCAGAATTTTTTTTTCTTTGCTTTAAATGACATGATGACAAGTTGTTAAAAAAACAAGGAGGATGTTCTTGGAGACAAATCACTAAGCAAACAAGCATTTAAGGGAAATGACTCAGTAGTATTGAAAATGGTTTAGTAGCATGAAAAACACAAAATACATTTACATTTAATGTAATTAAAATTCATAAACATTCAGAAAACATTTGTATAAGTGAGTGTGCAATTGTTGAGTTGTTGAACTACATTCTCTTCAGCAGAACAGATATTTTTATAGCGTACAATAAACACATCTATGACAATTTAACAAATTCCATAGTCAGTTGGTAATGAGTAAGTTTTGCTAAAATGACAACTAGTGAAAATGCAATGACTGATACATATTAAAAGGACGTTTTTAAGATAAGCACTAAAAATGCAAAGTACTACAAAAAAAGACAGTGATACTATGTATATATGTTCATATGAATGCATTTTAAATCAAATCAAAAACATCCAGCACATGGCATTTCATGTAGACAAGTGCAGAGTGTTACAGTATACTGTATGCAGGTAGCAGAAATATAAACTTTAAATATAAGATGTGAAACACCTTAAAGAAGCCATCTATGAACACATCCTTTGTAACTTCTGGGGATCAAAATGCTTAGATAAAGAGATGTTAAGTTGTACAATGTACTATTAAAACCTCATTTAGAAAATTGTATAAATATGGGTCACCACTATTTCTTGAATATTGACCTCATTTAGAATATTGTGTATGTGGACTTTTGGTCACAGTGGTCCAAACAGATATTGTTGCTCTGAAATTGTTCCATTGTTGAGGGTCAAAATGCATTATCATGCTTTAAAGAATGATCTGGCCAATAGACTAAAATAACTGTTTTTTTTTTCCTGAATAAAGAAGACATCAAAAGAATCTGAAATGCAGTAAGCATTCAAAATCCTCAAACACAAGTCAAAACCTTTAGAATCAACAGTGAAACAACAACATTAACCAGACTGCAGAAATTGAGACTAAAGCTAAGTAAATTAAAATTTAAGAAATAAAAACACTTCACAGAGGGTTGTGGGGATCTGGAACAAGCTATTCAGCTACAAGATCAAACCTGACAGGTAGATAAAATCCTTGGATTAATTAGCAACAAGCTAATTGGGCCAAATAAGTTTTCTCTTGTTTGTAGCTCGTCATGTCCATATTTTTATAACACCCTGTAAAATTCTTAACTGTTAAAGCCACTCATGTCATCATTGATACAATTAAAAAGGAATAATCTTCCAACCATTTTCTAACCGTTTCATCCAATTCAGGGTCATGTGGGGGCTGGAAACTATCCTGGCAAGAAACAGAAGCAAGGCAGGGTACCCTGGACAAGATGCCAGTCCATCACAGGGCACACACAAACACAGACACGCACACACTCACACCAGGGTCCATTTTCCCAGAAGGCTATTAACCTACAGCATCAGTATGTCTTTGGACTGTGGGAGGAAACTGGAACACCTGGTGAAAACCCACACAAGCACAGGGAGAACATAAAAATTCTGCACAGATAGCACCCAGGTCAGGAATTAAATCTAGGATCCAAGTGCTGCAAGGTAGCAAGGCTAACAACCGTGCTACTGTGCCACGCTAAAAAGAAATAATATGTAAATATATTAAACTTTGTATATAAATATATAAAGCTTTTATAAATTTCTCCTTTTTATCCATCATGGTTGGTCAGGACTCCCCTGTTCTTTTAAAAGAACCATGGGGTCTGACTTTCTATCTCATACTGTTTAATACATTAGACCAATAGGGTAGAATAAACTTGACAAGGTATAGAAAGGTCTCCTGAAAAAGACCATTCTCTTCCATCATGACTGCTTCCCAATTAAATATGAATGGGAAGTGTTCAATAAAAATTCTCTAGTTTGAAGTTTCTGACACCTTTAGATAAATTAAATATTGTGGTAGTCTAGCATTGTTCCTAGTCAGTACTGGGGTAATTGTGCAACTGTATTTTATTATTTTGTGGAGTTTAATTTGTACTGTTGCTACAGAACACCGACAGATGTATTGGAAAGGTTATAACCCATTTTCTAAGTTATTTATTTTACATTGGTAAATTCGAGTTACACTCATAAATCACATAACTTATTGCATGTTGATTTCCATAAAATTGTAAATGGGAAAAAATGACCTCACTGCACTAAATTTGGTTATTATAATGGTTTTCTGTTATTCTCAATGAAAGCTTTCCTTATTTTTAAGCTTTTCTTAATTCTTTTGTTATGCATAAACACAATTGTTTTAAAAATCCCCACAGATATGACAGTAAAGGACTCAAAAACATTACAATTTTCTATAGGAACATTTTTTACAGTGGATGTCAGCAAGCAAGCTTTCCTATTGAATTTTTAATAGGACAACACTGGGAACGGATGTAAACCTTCTTAGATGTCAAAAACAGGTATGCAGCATTATGTTATGAAGACAATATACCAGTAGTCAGGTATGCATCTATTACTGCTGTCTTTGAGTGAATTCTTTGCTTTTAAACCCTTAGGCATTTTCTGTGAAGCGAAGCAGCAGTCTGTCCAGCAGCGACAGGAGTTAAAGCAGCAGACATAGCAGGTAGAAGGAATATTTTGAAAGATTTGACAACCTGAGATTTTTATAATGCATAACTGCTGCTGTAGGATGTAAACATGAGAAAGGAATGCTGGGCTGAATTTAACAAGAACTCTGAAAATGAAATTTTCAAGAATATTGTGTGTTTCTGGGGTGGGGGTGAATTGCTCTTTTCCCCTGTATTTTACCTCTTTTAAAACAATTAAATAGTCTATACTGTGCAAGGAAAGAAACATATCACTTACACCTGCAACAAATTCGCAACGCCACAGGCATCATAGTGAAAACGTCAAAATATTTTATTGTATTAGGTGCATTGTCATTTCAACTAAACATTGCATAGTTAAAATAAATGTGCTAATTAACATTTGTTATCAACAAGGTTGAACAAAAGGGGGTCTTCTGTAAAGTCTGCGAAAGTCACAGGTTGGTAGCGTGTGTGACCACCATTATAAGCAATGCAAGCTGCAAATCTGTAGTACATGTAGTACAATCTTTGTACCTGGTTTCAGATGCTTTCAGATGTGGATTTCTGTGCCATTCCTCTTGTAGGGCCAGTAGAAACAGGTACTTGTTCACCAGTCTCTTCTTTTCACTCCTTCCTAAACAGCCGTGAGTCAAGAAGATTGATATAGACGCTTATGATTACATTCTAAGTTTTATATCAGTAATCCAATGAGCACATACAGTACATAATATTAGTTTTTGGAATAACAAAGGACTCAAGTCATATAATATCCTAAACATGACATGTGATTAATCTTTGGTATTTGAGTTCAATTCAAATTTCCAAAATAAAGTTGATAAAGAATCTGCATAAAGAAATATTACATAATTTAAGCTAAATTTTTCTAATAATGGATACAGATTACTAAAGAATTCTAACAGAACAGGACTTACACGACTCCATTATATATGTTCTTTGAATATTGATGCAATTAACTGTGAATTTGGAATTTGTGGCCATTGCTTAAAATCTATTATAAGTATGTTAAGCACATTTTTTCAAAATAATGAGCACATTATTGTTTTTTTATTTAAAAAATGTTTGGCTTTTGACAGAATTTTAAGTCTTAAATTAAAGATGCACATTTTAATTGCCTCCTCACTTATTAAGAATTCAGAGTACGGTCATGAAACATATTTTTATGTTTTTCTAGTCTTGTTGAATAACAGCCTGTAGCTAGGCTGTTGAAATTCATTGAGAGTTTGTGCCCATGATTACAAAACATAACTGAGATTGATTCATGTACAGACAGAAGAAAAAACACAACCATGTTCTGACTGAGTAATGAGGATCACCTTGATGTAACTGGAAATAATGAAAGATGGTTAGTCTGTGAGAAAAGTTACCAGATGAATGAAATTTGATAATTAGTAGTATTGTCTAGAAAACAGAAATCACAAACCATGTACTGCAAGAAACAGGATACAATTCAGAATTTTATTCAATCAATTTAAGTAATACTTTTCAGACTGCACTGACTACGGTATACATATCAACAGAATGGTTGTAGCTTACTATCTGCATGAATTTTTTGGCATCCTCAGACAATGATCAGAAGTAGCTTATTAAGAATTGAAAGACTTAATTTCCATCTACTGTAGGTCAGGGAGCATATAAATTATCTGCTGAGAGAGTGTTGGAGTATTGTATTCACAGATGAAGGCCGTTTTGCCCTTGAAGACCTGCTGATAGCTTGTGTGGAGACAACATGCTAAGAGCAATGCTGACTGTTGCGTTGTCTACCAGTGGGGTATTGGAAAGATGATGAAGTGGGGAGGAACCTCCTTTTACATTACAACATCTTTGGTGCAGTTTAGCAGCCAATGTATTGCTTAAGAACACATCAGCAAAGTCAAAGCTTTGCTCACCTGTCACCTGACAACTTCTGGACAACATTTTAAGAAGGAATAGTTAGACCCTCCTTGGGGAATATTTATGATACAGCAGAATAGAATACATTTACAGGAGTGTATTGTTGAAAGTCGTTTCACAGTAAATATAAACTATGATTTGTACTAAGTTTGATGAAAAACAACTCTTTCAATACTTTTCTACAAACATACTTAGAAGCCAATATCAAAATGTCTTTCCTCTTGCACACATCTAAGAAAATGCATGATTGCCAAAATATAATTTTTTATCATGTTTTTAATTTTTATGTAATGCTGCTTGTCATTTCTGCATGACTTAGGTATTCTGAATTGTATCTGCGTGAGATGTGATCAGAGAGATATGATCCTAAAAGAAGTTGCATAATTGGACAATGCATGCTGATGTTAATGCCTGAAGCAGTACAAGAGATGGGTTTTGGAAGACTTTTTGATGTACACTAGGCTTAAAACATTAAAAAACCATTTGTTACTGGACATTTTTCAGCAGTTTGGAAAGAAGAGTTTTTAGTGATTGGCATAAAGGGTTCTCTGTCTTATGAATCTAGTGAGCAAGCAATAGAAATAGACTATTTTGTTTAATCATCACACATCTCAGCCAATGTCACTGAAACAGAAGGCAGTTTGTATTTCACTGATTTTGTCTTTATCTTTGCTTGGCATCCCAACACTAGAGACAGGAATTTTTCCATATATGACAACCATATTCCATTAACTCTTCTGTATGTCTTTTTCAAGTAGATGTAACCTCTTTACTTATTTAAAACTGAAGTGCTCAAGGTTGTAATGTTGCTTAAATTTATTAATTTACCAGTAAATTTGAAATGTCTGTCTCTTCCCAAGCAGATGACCTTGTAAAAATAGAAGCATGGAACTCTGAAGATGAGTCTTGGTTAATTTCCAATAAATTCTCACATGAGAGAACAAGCAGGCATCAAAAACTAAGGTCGTGGGATTTTCTGAAGAGACAGTGACCCCCCCCCCCCCCACCACCACCACCTCTGTGTTGCAACTAGAAAAAACAAATGCCTTTTCATCACAGTTTATGCTTCAAGTATTCTATATTTAGAACCTTAACTTTTTCTAAAGCCAGAAAAAAAGCTGGCAAAAGGCTATTCCATGTCACTGGAAAGAAATCAGCCTACAATTGCATTCTTGGAAACAGACATTCCTTTGAATTTCCCTTAAAATTTTACATTTCAGTTAATAAAAAAATAAACTGCATTTTTAGTGTGAAAGGGAAGTCAAAGAATGTGCAAGGGTTCTTTTGATTAATTCTGTAAGGACGTTAATTAATGTAAAAATCTCTTAAGATGGTATTCAAACAATACATGTGTTTAATAGTGAACACATCGAACATTTCAGGCATTAGAAGTTTTCTGCCTAGACTACTGAGTGTCATTAGCAGAATGTAACTGGGATTTTTAAAATGTCGGTGAGTATCTATAGTAGTGTACAAATTTCAAAATATTCCAGTTTTAATATTATGGATTGTTTTTTTTTCTACTAAATAAAGCATAGTATATGTATACTGGACATGCACTAAACAGTATATACAGTAGATTCCCAACAATGGTCTTCTTTTTGTATGTATAAAGACTTACTCTTAAAATCAATCTCCATGGCAGATGTGAATTACAAACAGATGTGACATCCAGAGATTCTCATTCTCCATAAACTAGGAAAGCAAGACATATTTATTCTGTAGCAACACACGGCCCTGACAAAATCCAAGTGGTTCTAATCCTGTGTGGTGCCACAACTTGCTTTGTGCAAAGCAGTAACCCACTTATTCATTGCGTGAACAAGATCAGCAATCCTGGTCTCTAGGAATGAAGAGCACAGAATTTGAAAGAGGCAGTCCTGGGAAACAAATCTCCTGGGAAACATTTACAGCCTTTGGTTGCGGATAGACCACATGTGCTTAGTGGGGCTTATGTTTGGTGGTTACCCTGGCCATGACAAGGATGTGATTCCATAAACCTTTAAGGTTGAAAAGAGGAGTCTATTTTTTAGCATGCTTGTATTTTTCATTTCATTTTCACAAAATGTGAAATCAATTATTTCTTAAAGTGTTCGCTAAAAACGGTGGCTTCTGTACTGCACAGGGAAAACATAGAAGAGGGGGAAGTAACTTTATACAAAGCCATGTTGTTGAAGAGAGACTGTCTTTTATCCTTCAAAAACATTTGAATGGGATTCTGAGATCAAATAGCTATTAGTAGGCAGATAAGAAATATAGCCTGAATCAGGTTCTTTCAATTCTAGCATTGCATATGATCTAATGTATTAACTCACATTCCAAGTACAGATATGAAACTCAAAAAGAAATGTAATCTTAATACAAAGTAAACCTCACAAGAACAGGATTAATATTTTCAAGAATGTATGATTCAATGTGAAAAACTGTCATTGAAATTTACTATGAAATTTGTAATTGTAATATATAACTTTACTATTAAAACTATACATGCAATGCACTCAACTCGAAGAATATGCCCTTTAATCTTTCTACCACAGAAATGGGGATTTTTTTTCCCTCATCAACCCCAGGCTTAAAAATAGAATATTTAGTAATATTTACACCAGGAAGAAAGTGATTAAGAATTGGTATGTGTGTGAAAGGTCTATTATTTAAAAAGCGGACTGATTTTGCCAGCAAACATAAATAATGAAATTAACCAGAAACCAATGACTTCAGTCTGCTCCTGGGCCTCTTGCCACATCTTGATCATATTCATATGGCTCACATGGATCTGTTACGAGACCCTGGGGTGAACCTTTCAGAGAATGTCCAAACCCCAGCACGCTAGGCCTCAGCACAAGCAGGCTAATCCAAACAAAGGAAAGGAAGTCAGATATTTCATGCTTTTCTGCTACATTCAGCAGAAAGTGTACTAACCTTCAGAGACGAAGCTCCAGACTTGAAGGCTTGTAGAGATTTTGGTGGGTGGGTGTTGGGAGGAGTGGTAATCATCTTGCCCTTTAACTGCACTGAATCATTTGTCTTAGACAAACTGCTCAACTTGAAGGTCACACTGTTTGCTGATCAGTACTTAAAAAAAAACTGCTCTTGTCCTAGTTTCTCTCTGAATCATGTTTTTTTTTCATTTGCAGTTCCAAACGTTTTTACAACCTATTGAACATTTGAGACTTCATATTTTCTTATAGGAAACAAAGTCAAAAAGACATGGACAAAACAAAACAAGCTATGAACAAACTATGTTTGTGGAAGGTATTATTACAAATGTCAAAGGACTATTGCCTAACAGAACTTCATAATGGGTTAGAAAGCTATAAAGGCCCTCAGTAAAAGGGTGTGCACACTTCTGCACAGGAGAAAGGGTTTACTTTGAAAACAATGTACAGGCCATAACCCCTGTTGCAGAATGTTTTTTAAAAAATAGACTACGAAAAGACCAACTGTTGTTTTTATAACGACTTTGAATGCTTTGTCTCTGGTAGATAAAGTAGATAATAATTTAGGTTCTTCCCACAACAAAACCCTCAAAGCCTCAGCCTTTCAGAGTTGTGTGGCCTAGAGAAAAGAAAGAGGAAAGCTTTAGCTTTAGTAGTGGACAGAAGCCATGTAAACAGATGTGGCTTGAGAGAAAGGGAAAGAGTGAATAGCTCCATTGTTCGAATTCACGCTCCAAAACTCTGCTTAGAGAAGGCCAAACTACTAGTTTTGGATTTAAGAGTGGCTGCCATAGACTCACAAAGCCAGACACTGTTTGACTTCAACTGTTTCCAACCAAAACATTTGACTACATGTTTCCCCTGAGACATGTTGAATTCACTGGACTCTTACAAAAGAATTCCAATTCTTCATCAGCCCTCTACAGATGTTGCTTTAGGTTAACAGAAAGTATAACAGAAACAAAGTATAAAAAAACAGAACTTATTTTATTAAACCAGTAGGAACAACAGCTATTTGATGTATGGATATTGATAACAAAGTTGGTCAAAAAGCATGACAAAAAAAAATGTGCACTACTATAATGTGTAACCTTAAAAGACGAAACACACTGGCAGATTTCAGTCCTGTTTGCAGTTCTATTACATTTTCCAGAATGTATCCATTACACAGAGGTGACTGGGTAAATAAAATAAAAATATAAATGACATGATCCCTGTTTTAAATCTCTTAAATCTGTTACTACAGTTAGAGAATCTGTACCATATTAGAGCTGCTGCTCAGCAAAATACATACTTTTTCACTTTATCATGTTATTATGTTATATGCCACCAATATCACATCCTGCATTGACTGCCTTTTTTGAAATGTATAGTATTAAGATGAATTTTTCTTACACTTTTTTGTGTTGTGTTTTAAAGTTCTAAAAACACATATGTAATACCATTAATGCAGTGCATACATTTGTGTGTTGCATAAAAATAACAAACACCTACAGTACCTTTATAGTTGCCTGTTATCCGAAACAAATAGGTTTACGTTATTGCTACCATGGTGATTTTAACACCTGTTTCAATTTTACATAATTACAGTATACTGTAGTTATTTGTGTCTACTGCTCGTGAATAGTATGAGATGTCCCACAATTAAGAGCACAATTTCAAAATGACAAGAAATTAATGGAGCTATTAAGGTGAGCTGAGGAAAGATGTGCACTGAGGCTTGGATTTTCAGCAAGTTAACTTGGTAAAACTTTTCACTTGTCAAATCCTAGTCACAGTAATTTGCATTTTCAAATTTCTTCCTTAATAATCAGTCATGCATTGAATTAGTCTGTATAAAAGAACTGGTGCAGGGCAGTCACTTATGTTATTGTAACCATATAAAGTCTATGCAAAGATGAAAGTGCCAGAAAGTGTACATCTAGAGAAGGCACCATACAGTAGGTTACACAGCTTCATGCTTGTCTCAGTTATCATTCAGTTTTGAGCCTAGTAGCAACTCATGAAAAACTATATAATTTACCTCCTAGTAAATGTCCAAAATGTGACTCAAAACCTACTGCTTGTCACTAGAAAACCGACAGATATTATCATCAATATCATAATAACATCAATATGTAAAATCCACAAGATGTAAAAAACTATATATATTTATATATATATAAAACTTTGAACATTTCCTTACGTGTCTGTGAATATTTGCAGATGAATCCACTTATTTCAATTTCCAATTTAGTATTCCTAAACACTTTAAAATGCTATAGTATGCCTTATAGAAGCTGACATGTTAAAGGACATTTGGGATCAACTTTAATTATTTTGTTCACTAATAAAAGTATTTTGTTTTTTCAATTATCAATGCCATGTCTTGAGTCACACATCTTAATCGATTAACTTTGCATATATAATAATTCCACATTACCAAGGGCTATTAAACTACTTAGAATTATTTTTACCAGCTGGTGTATCCTAGTTTAAATGATCTTATTGTGTAAATATGCACATCCTCGTGAAGCAGAATTTCCTTGCAGCTTGCAAGCTGTTGAGCGATGCATAATAAGTGTTTGCTTTTCACACACTACAAAACCCAGTGTAGTTACTTTCTGAGGAAACTAGCCACAGTTGCATAAAACATTACTGAGATCACACAGCATGAATATTTGTCACCTATGATAGATAGATGTGTACTGTAGATGTAGCTGGTGCAAATGTTCCTTTTAGTTAAATACAATAAAACATTAAAGGTAATTAGAAGTTGGCATGGAACCAGAGGTGGGATGGAGACGTGGGGGCTGGGGCTTGGAGTGGCCAGCAGAGAGGGATTGCATCCTTTTATTTACTCCTGGTGATGTCATGTGGATCATCCTCCCCCTAAAGTCAACTCTGACGGGATTGGAGATTCTTTTATACGTGAATGTGTCCCATGTATTCATGAACCTCATTGACAGCACAGTCTCCTTTGTTCGAAGGTGAAACCCCATATCACGCCCCAGTCCACTCTCAGCTGCCATATGGCATGTCGGTGACTGGGCCCCACAATGGAACTAAAGAAAAAAAATCAAACTAGCAGCAGCAGATGAAATTGATTTATTTTCACTGCAAGAGAGGGGGGTTGCTTGAAATATAAAACCTTTCACAGAGTTGGGCCAACAGCCTGCACTTAGGAAGGCTCCTCAGAAAATATGAAAGGAAAGTTTTAAAGAAAAGGCAATAGAAGTGGAAAAAATAATAATGGAAAACTACCTAGTTTGACTGCTGTGCTAATGAACAGGATGTCTGTTGTTTTAAACAGAGCCAACATCTTCAAAGTTTTTTATGACACTCAATTACATGTATAAAAGAGATTTCAATTATTTTAAACAATTGTTCAGATTTTAAATGGTTATTTCTTCTGTAAGACAAAAAATTATTCCAGACATATTTTATTAATTAATTACATCCTTGCAAAATAACTCTGGGGCATTTCCAAAAAGATCAACCTATTGTTTATTTAAAAACACTTTATTGACTGTCTTTCTTAAAGTAGACCTAAACATTGTACTTTAACTTCATGTACTTCTATATATGTACTGTATAAATCAGAAATACTGTATATTTTAAAAAGACATAAGTTCAAATAAAATACACCCTCTGATTGCTGAACATCTCCTGAAACTCACAAATAATAGTACGAATAAGCAGAACAAGAGCCTTATATTTCAAAATGTTTGTTAAGTACTGTGCAGTAGAACATCTGCAGTTTATCTCATGTTCTATTTATATTCTTTTAGACCTAAGTGATTGTAAATGCAAAACTATTGTCCATTCTACTGATGTGTTTAGTTTACTGTATGTGTGACACAATGATGATAAAATTATCTGTTTATGAACCACTTTTGTGTATGTGGGAGTGTTTGTTTTTGCATGCACGAGTGTTTAGTACTGTTTTCATTTATATCACATGTGCAATGAAGAAAGAACAAATAAAATAGTATTATTTACAATAGTGTAATATAATAAATCTGGATGTTATATGCAAGAAGAGGAGAATCGTGTCAACATTGGGGTTGGAGTGCTTAGTTGTGGTCAGGCACAGAAATCATTCCTAGTTTATAAAGATCTTTACAAGTCAGGTCTCTACCAACAGCGATGACATAGCCTTCCGTTCTCAACTAACAAGATCATGACCCAATTAAGTCAGTTTAAATATGATCAAACCTAAGATCTTGGTGTTCTTTCTGTATTTTCTGTTGCCCAAAGCACTGAAATCAAATGTGTAAAAAATATAAATACTGACTTGATTCATTCTTGTGTCTGTGTTTCTGCATCAAGACAAAGATATAACATTGTACCATAAAACTACAACTATGGGCATTTTCTATGTCATATGTGTTTGTGTCTGAGAAAGAAATGAGAATAGAGTGATGGATTGAATCAATATTTTTAAAGTCTTAATTCCTCAAAGCAGAATTGTCGCTCAAAGACCAGCGGTTCCTACTGTTTAGATCTACCACATCAAATGGTTAGGTGCATTTTCAACGTTGACTAATATTCAGTAGGAGCCTCAATTCACATGACAAAAATGCATCCACTATTGAACTTCACTGATAATCTCCTGAGAGTGAATATGGTAAAAGATGGCAAAATGTATGTACTTATTGATAACATGAATGATATTATTTAGAAGATATGGATCTGGAAATACATACTGAATAGACTGATGTTAGAGACAAACATTGCATAATTATAAAATGATCCCAGTCAGATTTTCAGCATCTTCATTCTACTTCTCACATTCTCATTATTTAAAATAATCCCAAATGGAGAATACTTGTTGGAGACTAGTGACTATAAGACTAGATACTTGACTAGTGTTTGGAGTGAACTGAAGGCAAATACTGAAGATTCTTCCACCCTGTCTCTTTGTCCAGTGGTGTTTATTAATCAGTCTGTTGTGCTAAAATGAAAATAAAACTTGAGAAGGACCATACACATCATATAGGACTTTAAAGATATAGGACTTTCAAAATCTACAGCCTCTATCACTGTACTATTGTAATCAATTATTTATTTCTGTGGTTGTTTAATGGAAAAACCCTCTGCTTCATTTGTGTTCTTTTTAAGGAGAAAGATACAGGAAGAGGTAAAATATGAGTAGATTATAGGTATGATTAGACACTAATCATACCAGTAATCTGCTACAATGATTACAGGGACTGTACGTAGAACTGTGTGATTACAGGCCCTTTACAAATTACTTGGATTATATCAGTAAACAGCATTTGAAAGTCCCCCCAGCCAACACACACACAAAATTTCAATTTCCAGTCATAACAACTTAATGCAAAATATGATTTGAATACAATATGATTCACCTTATATTTTGTGAAGCACTTCACTTTCTCCCCAGGATCCATAACTACTGTATAACACTTTTCAATAATAAGGATGTTAATCACAAACTTTTTACAAAATTCTTTAATTGTCTTGGTATTCTTTTAATCTGGAATTCATTTTAACCCCAAAAAACGGGGTTATGAATATCCTGAATATATATTTTATATATATTTTGTGTTGTTTTTTTTTTAAAATGGCCTCTGAAGGTTATTTAAATCCACACATCAATTGGTGTATGTATATACATTTTAATAGCTGGAAGACAAAACTGAAGTTCAATATAAAGTGGACTTAAGTTAATGTCTGTCCTAGAAAGACTTTAATGATTTCTATGTTTCCTTTCTATGTAAAGGTCAAAATGGTGGAACTTAAACAATAAACTTACTAAATAAAGCGATAAAAAAACATTCTTATTTTTTCATAGATTCAAATGTTTACATACATAAACTGATGCATTTCATTTAACTTAAAAAAAAACTAATATTCTCAAAAACTGAGGGCACTGTACTTGGAAAATATTCATTGGATTTTGTGAAACAACTGTCACTAAGGAACAGATATTTAGCACTATCACTAAGGACATCAGATGATATAGAATATTTTGTCCACAGATTTTGTGACTTCTGACTAAATAATAGCTTTTTATATCATATTTAGGTAATTCCATTTGAGACACACACAATGGCTTATCAACCATACCTTATCCTGGTTTCTAGGCATGAAGGGGTCAGAGTTTCCCCCCCTGAACGAGTGGCAAGTCCATCACAAAGCCTACCCCCAATAATGCTAATTCCCCTTTATACAGCTAAGTGAACTGGGGCAATTAGAGTAAAATTCCTCACTCAAGGTACTGCAATTATAATCCTTACACTTACATAGCACTTTTCTGGACACTCCACTCTAAGCGCTTTACAGGTATTGGGGACTCCCCTACAACACCACCAGTGTTGATCTGGATGATGCGACAGCAGCCATAGTGCACCTGTACACTCACCACACACCAGCTATCAGTGGGGAGGAGAACAGAGTAATGACACCAATTCATAGATTTGGGATTATTAGGAGGCTGTGATTGGTAAAGGCCAGGGGAAATTTGGCCAGGACACCAGCGATAACATCCCTATACATTTTGTGAAATGTCCTGGGATGTTTAATAACTAGTGGGAATCAGGACTTCCATCTCATCCGAAGGACAATGCCTTTTTTGCAGTATACTGTCCCCATCACTATACTGGGCATTAGGACCCACAAGGGTGACCATTTGCTTCTGGCCCCAGTAAAACCTCTTCCTATGCAACATTAGCTTTCCCAGGAGGTATATATACAGTGGTGTGAAAAAGTGTTTGCCCCCTTCCTGATTTCTTATTTTTTTGCATGTTTGTCACACTGAAATGTTTCAGGTCATCAAACAAATTGAAATATTAGACAAAGATAACACAAGTAAACACAAAATGCAGCTTTTAAATGAAGGTTTTTATTATTAAGGAAAAAAAAATCCAAACCTACATGGCCCTGTGTGAAAAAGTGATTGCCCCCTAAACCTAATAACTGGTTGGGCCACCCTTAGCAGCAACAACTGCAATCAAGCGTTTGAGATAGCTGGCAATGAGTCTTTTACAGCGCTGTGGAGGAATTTTGGCCCACTCATCTTTGCAGAATTGTTGTAATTCAGCCGCATTGGAGGGTTTTCGAGCCTTAACCGCTTTTTTAAGGTCATGCCACAACATCTCAATCGGATTCAGGTCAGAACTTTGACTAGGCCACTCCAAAGTCTTCATTTTGTTTTTCTTAAGCCATTCAGAGGTGGACTTGCTGGTGTGTTTTGGATCATTGTCCTGCTGCAGAACCCAAGCGCGCTTCAGCTTGAGGTCATGAACAGATGGCCGGACATTCTCCTTCAGGATTTTTTGGTAGACAGCAGAATTCATGGTTCCATTTACCACAGCAAGTCTTCCAGGTCCTGAAGCAGCAAAACAGCCCCAGACCATCACACTACCACCACCATATTTTACTGTTGGTATGATGTTCCTTTTCTGAAATGCTGTGTTACTTTTACGCCAGATGTAATGGGACACACACCTTCCAAAAAGTTCAATTTTTGTCTCGTCAGTCCACAGAGTATTTTCCCAAAAGTCTTGGGGATCATCAAGATGTTTTCTGGCAAAACTGAGACGAGCCTTTATGTTCATTTTGCTCAGCTGTGGTTTTCGTCTTGGAACTCTGCCATGCAGGCCATTTTTGCCCAGTCTCTTTCTTATGGTGGAGTCCTGAACACTGACCTTAACTGAGGCAAGTGAAGCCTGCAGTTCTTTGGATGTTGTTGTGGGGTTTTTTGTGACCTCTTGGATGAGTCGTCGCTGCGCTCTTGGGGTAATTTTGGTCGGCCAGCCACTCCTGGGAAGGTTCACCACTATTCCATGTTTTCGCCATTTGTGGATAATGGCTCTCACTGTGGTTCGCTGGAGTCCCAAAGCTTTAGAAATGGCTTTATAACCTTTTCCAGACTGATAAATCTCAATTACTCTGTTTCTCATTTGTTCCTGAATTTGTTTGGATCACAGCATGATGTCTAGCTTTTGAGGATCTTTTGGTCTACTTCACTTTGTCAGGCAGGTCCTATTTAAGTGATTTCTTGATTGAGAACAGGTGTGGCAGTAATCAGGCCTGGGTGTGGCTAGAGAAATTGAACTCAGCTTTCCAAAGATGTGATAAACCACAGTTGATTTATGTTTTAACAGGGGGGGCAATCACTTTTTCACACAGGGCCATGTAGGTTTGGATTTTTTTTTTCACTTAATAATAAAAACCTTCATTTAAAAACTGCATTTTGTGTTTACTTGTGTTATTTTTGTCTAATATTTCAATTTGTTTGATAATCTGAAACATTTCAGTGTGACAAACATGCAAAAAAATAAGAAATCAGGAAGGGGGCAAACACTTTTTCACACCACTGTATATAAAGCTAATAATACTCTTTTGATTCACAGTGTATTTATGATTAAGAAGGCTGATTTTATTAAAACAGTAAATAAAAGTATTTGGCATCATAGTACTTTGTAAAAACTCTTTTTTTGCATATTTAATAATGCCATTTAATTTTGGATATTTTTATTTAAACACCCCTTGTAGGTACAATTCAATATTATGTATCACAATAGCAAATGCCAAATTGGAGAAATTTCATAATTCACTGTAAGATTCAAAAGTCATATAATATTCAATACAACAGCTACGTTTTAATTTGGAACTCTTCTTTTTAATTAAAACAAGATTCCTAATCATATCCTCAACAGACTTGCTTGCTAATGAGCCTAAGAAATCTTACCTCCCACCAAGAAGTTATCTGACTCTGCTCAGACTTGTGTCTTTCATGCTGTCACTGCTTGACTGTCTCCTCTGTTATTATTAGAGTGTTTGTGGGGTCAGGAGATCATTCAGGGTTTGACAAAAGCCTAACCACCACACAAGTCACAAAGTGTGCCAGGCCAGATTAACATACTGGCTAAAGCAATGATAAAATCCTATCAGGCAATGACATCTTTAAGTTTTACATGTCACTTATCTATATTCAAGAAGTACCAGAAGATGTGAAATGAAAAACACATGGCAAGGTTAATTGTGGAATATTAATGTTTTTTCCCCTAAGGGAAAATACTTCAAAATTAAAAACATGTTTCTAATTTATCATCTATCTATTAGCTCTCACTCTTTCAGGGTTTATAGTCATAGTTATGGGCAAGCAGTTCCTATGAATTATGGAAACAAATGTTAATTAGCTTTCACCTTTTCTCAATGCTTTGAGGCAGAACTGTCTAAAGAGACTTCTAAGTCCCATAATTCACAGTGACTGCTTGCTCTTAAAACACACCTTAACACCTTAACACCCTAACATTGAATGACATTTCTCATAAGACATGATCTGATAGATGGAATCTTTGGTAAGAATTACCTTCATCCGTATATGACTATAAAACATGAGAGGTCTCTGAATGGTCCACAAAAGAAGAGATAATACTCTCAAAAAACTGATTAATAAAGTTAATGCAGGTATCTTGGTAATGTAAATCAACACTACTGCAAATTAGCATGGTCTTTGAAAAATAATTATGTTAATTTTTGTTTCATTGGATGCCTGGGAAATATTGAAGTGAAAATATTTGAGCATTCAGCAGTTCTTCTATACTCTGTCTGAATATAAGTAAGACTGAATCATAAAACTCATGAAACAAGAAAAATATTTTGACCCATTTATTTCATATGAGGTTTGACTCTAATAAATAGCACACTAGTCAATTACCACATTTTTTAAACTCAGTTGCCATGACTTGAAAATGTGTGTAAATTAAACTGAAAAGTAAATGATTAATTTATGAGGGTACGTAGCTCTTAAAATGGCTAAGTGTTCTGAAATATTTTGAAACATATGGTGGCTTTTAATATGTCTTACTTAATTTGTGTTTCTTTTGACCCATAATGCAACTTTTGTATGTAATTGAATACGAACCTTGGAAACCTTGCAGTTTTTTTCAGTATTGCAAGACCAGACTGGAAGTGCCTTAAGTGCCTAAGTTCCTGGTCTTTCATTCATTACATTTGGTAATAAACTTCTGATGGGTATTCTCATGTCTTTTGTTTAAAATTACTAGTTAATAAAAATATAAATCATTGTTATATTCCTTTATATTCTTTAAAGTGCACATTTCATTCAGACCTGCAAATATTTAGTATTTTAAAGCATGTTTTGTGAGTTTTTTAGAATTTGCAATATTTTTCAAATCATAAAATCTAAATCAGCATGCAGAATATGGAAGACTTGGTAAGATGATATTTCTGCTTATATTTATTATAATCAAAACAAAAAAGTACAAAAACAAAAAATCCCTGGTTTCACATTGATACGTCTTAATTGAAGTTATTAAGCCTATACTGTATGGTCTTGGTAACAGGAAAGTCTGCAAAGTCTCCAGGTAAGTTCTTTGATTTGAATGTGGTTTCGAATAACCCTTTTCACAGAAGGAGCTATACTGTATCACAGCCAATTTTGAGGAAAGATTTGAAAGCTCTTTATATGGGGTATGTCTGTGCCTCAGACAGAATGTTGCATGGTTTGGTGGGATACAGAGCAAGGCAGAAGTAATTTAATTTTGGGACACAGGATTTTTTAACTGTGAACTTTAAGGATTCTTAAAGTACAAAAAATAATGTTTGAAAGGTCATTGGAATAAATGCAAAAATAAATTCATAGCAAAGTGCTGGAGATATCCCAGGAAACAGAACTGTACTGTACAGTACATTGTATTTTTCAAATTAATATAACATATCCAGATAGTACCAAACATTGGAAATAAACTCTATAATAATGGAATAATTTATGTTGTACTAAGATCAGGTATTATTGCTCTCAGGGTATAGAAATAATTTGGATAGACAAAGAATTTGATGATTTCTTTTTCTTTATGGAAATCCCCCATCATTTCTTTCTTTTCTTTTTTGAGTCTCACCAGTTTCTTATGTTCTTTTGAGATGGCCAACAAATGCCTTCTGGAGAGACACATTTACATACAGATTTAGTGGATGTTACCTTCAGACCGAATGTTAAGATTTTCAGAGATGAGACTATTGGATATCCAATTATTGTCAAGTTGAGGTCATGTGTTTTTGTCGGCTTGTATTCATTGTTGACTATTGTGTCTTTCCCCATGTTTGTTTAAATGAGATAAAAAGCAGTATTTATACTATTTAATTATAATGATCAACATCCTTTGTAGATTGAAATGTTGAACATTGTATCTGTCTGATGAGATAATAAAAATATGTTTGGAGCAAATAATCAAGAGTTCAGGCAGACACACAGATATTTGCGATTGATAAAATATGTAGAAAATGTACAGTGTGTGCATGGGGTTTTCAACCCCCAAAATTCTCATTATAAGATTGGCAGTGCAAGGAAACAAAGAACGTCTACAAATCACGGCACACAATTCCCTGGAGTGAAGTCAAATTTATAAAAGGAACTGGGTTCCTTTACTTCTGTAAGCACACAAAAATAAAGTTATATTTTTCTTCAACAAAGCAAAAGGAATTCCTTGAAGCACATTTGAGTTTCCACAGAAATAATCTGAAATTGAAAACACCTGGCACTATGTGATGGAGACAGGACAGCATGAAACTATTGCACATCTGCCAGAATTAATACGTAAAGAAAATGCAAATCTTATGCTCACTAAAAACAAACCACAGAAAAAGTCATTGATGGCCTCTTAAACATGAAGGAGTTTCGAGACAGTTTCCTTTATTATGTTTTTCTTCAGTTAAATGTCACTGTTTTGCTGCAATATATCATATTACAAACTAATAATAAGAATAAAAGGTACAAAATATACAATATGCATAAGAGAATGTTAGTGTTCAAAAATGATAATAAAATATCAAAATGTATAATTGTTTTGCTGATTTGCTTAACATATGGGCTGATGAGCATATTGAGACGAATCTAGAGGGTTGTCTCAGAAACAAACATGTTTTTAATTAGATATAACTTTTCTCAACTGTTGCACACTTCAGATATTAACACTCGTTTTACTACATGGAGAGCAGGAATGATCTAGGGTGAGATCAGAGGGACATCTATATGAAAATAAAAGCCTAAGGTATAGTCAGTTTGGACTAAGAAAAGTTATTTCTTGCTTACCTTTACTTTGAACAAACAATTGCAGTAATGAACATACAAAGAGCATAAAATACTACATATTTAGATTTTCATAAGATCGTGATAACATTCTTCAGATTAATTCTAAGATCACAGACATTAAACATTCAATGCAATGCATGTGTTTGGATTAAGAAGTTGTTAATAGAAAAACAGAATATACAGTAAAGGGGTTAATGTTCCAAATGAAATGAGGTACTATAACTAGTGGAGTATATCTCTACTAAAACAACTTATTTTACTAATTTATATCAATGATCTTCATTCTAGTATAGTTTTGGTGTAGAAAGCTTTCAGCCAACAGCAAAATAGGATTATTAGGAAATTCTGTATAAACTGGAAAGGAAATTATAAAAGGGTGGGTAAACACATGGCAGATCCCATTTAATGTACACTTATTGTAAGTGAAGAGTATAATACAGACGTAGCAAAAACATAGTAAGCCATAAATTTAAAATGGTACTTGAAGCTGCTTATGAAACCTATCTAGGCATCTGTGTTACAGATGATCTGTGATCACCTACATATTCTATACAGTTTGAGGAAAAACAAAAAAGATTAACAGAATTTGAGGTCATATAGTTAATACAGTGTGCAGTTAATATAGTATAATTTAAACCGAGAGATCTTATTATTACAATGGACTCATGGGACTTCTTTAATAATATTTTGTATATTTTAGATGACTGTATTACAAAATACATTTCTGTTCTGGTATCAATAAATAGAACACCAACTGGATTCACTTCTAGTGTTAAAGGAAAATGGTAAACTAACAGGTTAAAAGAATCTTTTGAATCGTTAATAGAGAAGACTATGAGTGAAGCTGAATAAAGTATTCAAAATCCTCAAAGTTTTTGACAAGGTCAACCCTATGGATGTCTATAGAATCAGTGAAACATGAACACAAATGGAAACAAAGGAGAGATGCATGTAAAACTTACAACATAAAATACTTTTTACACAAAAAAACTCTGGGAGTCTGGAACAAGGTACAGTATGAGCTAATTTGTTGATTCTTATTTCGTGAAATGGGTGGATGTGATCCCCTGCTAATAAAAATCAAATAGGTTAAATCTGATGGCCTCATGTCTGTAACCTTTCTTATTTTCCCAGACTAGTATAACATTGAACAAGAATTTGTTTTTTTACGGATTTATGTTCCTTATACATTATTTCTATTTCAGGTTTCAGAACCCTTTTCAAAACATTTTTAATGTAATATGTAATCAAAGCACAGACAACTGCAACACATTTCAAATTAAACTAAAATTAAAATAATTCACTGTAAACCTATATAAAGGACAACATTATATGAGTTGTCTGTGTCTATCTAGCACCTGTTAGAGATATTCAGTTGTTCACTTGAAAAGGCTGGAACGCACTGTTTTAAAAAGTATTGGTTACTAATTTGGTATAAAAGAGCTGACATCTGATAGCTGAGTTCTAATAATAGGAAAATTGTTGAGGATGTCATTATACAGTACATTGCAAAAGAAGTTATCGAGTTTCTCTGTAACATATGTTAGATGCAAAATTACTGGCTTTAAATTTCTGTCTTTTTAAAGATTTTTTTAAAGTCATTTAAAAACATAAAATTAACAAATAGAAATGTGGAATATGAATATTTTCCTTTAAATACAATTCTCTCATCATGTTGTCTTTAAAATTCTCTCTGAGCATCACTTACACAACATAAAGGCATCCAAAAATCCTGTGGGATTTCAGTGTGGATTCATTAATTATTCTGTATTGTGATTGGGATTCAAATACAGAGACCCAAAGCAAACACATGCAAAACAATTTTACTAATTAATTTGGCTTAAGGTATTTGGCCACGGAGCCCTGTTACACTAAAATTAGTGATTCCAGTACAGTATGTGTAAAGTAAGCTTGGACAATGTATTCATATTTCAGAATATCTTTATATAATCAGAAACAGATAGTACTGAGTTTGTGTTCAGTAACAGTATTTTAATTTTCAAAATTATAACACCCATATTTTACTTTTCTCTGACTCATAAGAGTTCAGTTGTTGTTTTCACTTTTCAGAATGCAATTTCAATTTCATTCCACATGAGGTGGGGCTTGACCATATGCTTATGTGGGTTTCCTCCAGATCCTCTGGTTTCCTCCCACAGTACAAAGAAATACTGGTAGTTTAATTGGCTTCTTTATTAGGCTCTTGGAAGTTTAACTGTTATTAAGGTATACAGTACATGTGTGCGTGTGTGTTTGTGTCTGTGTGTGCCCTGCAATGGACTGGCATCCCATCCAGGGTGTACCCTGCTTTGCAACCAACGCTGGCTCCAGTTCCCCCGTAACACTGTATTGGATAAAGCAGTTAGATACTGGAATGATGAGATGGAGCTGTAACAGTTGGATGGCACTTAATTTCATTGACAGTATTTTTCTGAGCAACACACCTCTTGGCCTGGTCATCATCTACTTAAATAAAATCTTATTAAATGCACATTCTGTCTTGATTTTACTGTCAAGACAACCTGGATCATGAGGCAGCATAAGCATGATTCTTGCCAGACAGTCATAAAACATGACAAATGCTTGGCTTAAATTAAACTAAAATGAGCATGTAAGCATATATCCCCAGGTTTAACTCGCTTGTATTAGCTCCCTGTGGATTTCTGAATAAAATTCAAAATACTGCTGCTCACCTTTAATGGTTTGGCTCCTGTCCTGACTATATCAGTGAACTTCTAACTCCCTGTACACCTACATGTTGTTTGTGATCTTTGGACTCTGGCATTCTTTCAGTCCCAAAACTGAGGCTCAGGGCCCTGGGAGACCATGATTTGTGTTCTGTTGATTCAGGACTGTGGAAAAATCTCCTTACCCAAATTAAATCCTGCAAGTCAGTCAGCACTTTCAAATCCTGACTTAAAGCTCAATTTTATATATCAACATTTAATTCTGTTTAACGTACTGTATGAATTTGTGTCTTCATTGTTTGCCTTTGTCATGCAATATTGTAAAGTGCCTTTGAGATGTTACAGTATGTCCTAAAAAATCTCCCAACCCAAATTAGATCTTGCAAGTTAGTCAGCACTTTCAAATCCTGTCTTAAAACTCACTTTTATACAGTATATCAGCATTTAATTATTTTTAACTTACTTAGATAAAATTATCTTCATTGTTTATGCCTTTGTCTTGTGATATTCAAAGTGCCTTTGAAATGTTATGTCATGAAAGAAGCTGTATGAAATATATAATTATATAGCACTGTTTATTTGGAACTAGAAGCAGTCAAGAGGATGGCCTGGTACATGAGATCTTCTGATCTCAGCCTTGTTGAGCATGGCATAGCAAAGCAACCCAGGACCAAATGGGGCTCAAGGATGTCTCTAACTAAATATGAACTCTAAAAATGCGTATGTTATGTGTTTTCTGTTATGTAAATGTGCTTTTTTTGCGACTGATCATGGTCAATCACCAGAATTGACTCCTCATTCTATTCATATCTGACCATAGTTTTCTCAGACCTTTGTGAGGTGGCATTTTCTATCATTAACAATTAATGAATTTATGTCTTCTTTTTATTACATGTGGATTTTCTTTAAGATAATAAACTAAAGGACTTTTTAACCTGAAAATACATTGCTGTAACATACATATTATACTTATCATTATATCAATTTAAATGAAAAATGTCATATTTAATCATTTAAACTGCCTGCATTTTTGGTTGACTGATTTGGTTCCAAAGGAGTTCCTAAAAAGCTCAATAAAGAACATAAATGTTGTGACAAATTGTAAAGACATTTACCTGTACCAAACCGACATTACAAAACAGAGAACAAGTACATTTTATCTCCTAAAATATTTGAGTTCTACACGTGTCATAAAGCAATAAACTTTGCTTGTTACTGAAAGTAGTGAAAGTTGGTCAGCAGATGAATAACAATGAGCATTGTTGAGGGCTCTGAGGGGCCGCGCAATTGAATAGCTCTGTTGAGTCTGAGATCCGCGGGAGCTAATTGAATGAATGATAATGAGACAGACAAGGCAGCAGATGCTCGCGTGCCTTTACAACACCAGTCCTAACGACGCATTCCACCAACACAAACTTTTGAGTGATGTTCTGGCACCCTGCAGTTGGTCTGAACCTCATCTCGGCTACGTTCCACCTGCTAGATCTATTGTTAGAAGGCACCCCTTCATTTTAATAACAAACTTCAATGTCCTTGTTTACAATGACTTTATTGCACCAGGAGAGGAATACTCCATCTTTCGAAGGGCTAACTCATGCTGTAACAGTCTACATGTCAAGCAGTGCTTGGCAACTTCTTCGAAAAGCAAATGCAATATACCGAACGTCTGATACCCAGATTAAGAATGTTTTGCTGTGTTAATTGCCATTATGTAATGCATATGGTATTTTATAAAAAGTTAGGTTTCGTACATCCGAAACTAAATTTTCTCATAAATCAACATTGTATTGGTGTTTATCCTAATGTAAATTAAATCATTAGAAAAAATAAAAGCTAGGATATGTTTTATCATGGCTTTTTAAGGGGAATTTGTAAAACATATTTACCTATGCTCTAAACCTAAAACTATACACACAAATGCGTTAAAACGTTTAATAGAGGGAAAAAAATTCAATGTTTTAAGAACAAACAGAAAAACGTATTTGCTAACACAAGCCTGTTGGAAAAATGTTTATTAATTAGTCACTGCATCTGTAATTCATTTTTGAATGAACTTTTTGAGACCCTGAAAGTGCTCAGTAAACATTCTTTTCACTATTTCAGGGTGTGAACACAGAAAATCGATGGTCTCTTTCGAGGGAACCATATCTAAATTTATTACGTCTGCATCTGCTTTCAGAACGTCTGAAGTTATTTTCTCTCTTTTTTTTTCACCAGCGGACAATGTTCTTGAAATACCCTGTCTAACTTGTTTAAACCCACATTGATTTCAACTCCTTTGTGCCAGGAATGTGATCAGCACCTAGTTCGTATAGCAGTAATTGCATTACTGATTTGAGCTTGCTCTACGCTTTGCAGTAAAGATGAAAAAGAACCAGACCATCGGCCCGTATCTAACTTTATTAAATCTGATCAGAGATAGCTCCTGGTTTTCAGTTAGTAACGTTTTAGTAACTCTGTGTAACGTTGTGAAGTATGAAAAGTATATTCAAAGCGAATAAAGTTCGCGGTCGTGACAAGATCTGAGAGGCTCATGGGCAAAAAACGATGCAACTGAGTTGCCATATTAGAAAATTATACCATACTAAATGTGAATCCAGCTTCACATTTCTAAAATATAAATGGAACCTGAAAAGTAACTTTTTCTATATCTAGAAAGTTTGTATTGCAAGCGATACTTTATTCACATGTGTTTTTCCTCAGTAACCTGTCAGGGTTATGTCACATTATTTTACGTTTTTACAGGCTACACTGTAAAACAAATATTCAGTAAAATTGTTCTGTTCTGTAGTAATCATCTGGATAAACGTGCAAAGTAGATAACAACAAAGTTCTCTTTAATTGGCCATTACATCCTATAATGACTAAAGTAAATATATCATTCGTTTATATCAGCACAAGCAAGTATGGCTCATGCTAAATTCTGTTTGGGGAGATAAGTCGAACATAATGGTTGAAAAACACTTGCACTCAATAATGATAGCTCTTAAAAGGTCTTAATTGAATTGATCTCATCGTGCTAGGGACAAATCATAATGATGAACTATCAGCTCTTAGCAGTGTGTAAATAATGACTTTTGCAAAAAGAACAGAAGGTAAATAAGTAGGCTGTTAGAAAATAAAACCTCCCAGACATTTTAGCATTATGCGCTTTACTTCTGATATTTTTAGTCATGTAACAAGTATCGTTTTATATTTATAGTAAAGAAAAATAAATCAATGTAACATAAACTGAAATCCTCTGTAATTGAATGTTATGGCTCCAAGGGAAAGATCTGTGCATTTAAGGCCAAACATATTTGCTTTGGAATAAAAAAAATCACTTAAGACGTTGGTGCTGTGAAATAAAAAGCTTTGAAAGTTTCCTAACAGGAGGGTGCTTTCGGGGCAGCGTAGCTTTCCTTTTCACTTGGAAACACTCACGTGCCAGAGGGGAAAGCACAAAGAGGACCTATATTAAGCCAACGTAGCTGCACGTGTGGTTCTTCGCACTTCTTTTGTGTTCCTTAAGTCTGTCATGTCAAAGGGGGTGAAATAGGAAAAGTCAGTTACTGTACTCTGTTTTAACGATACACGCACCCGTTTTTTTAGACACAGCCGTTATAATGAATGGGTAGGAAAGAGTTCAATGTATATTTAGTACTTCTTGATTTTCATAGTAGGCTATAAAACATAATGAGCTAATGCAGAAGCAGGGCTGCTGCACAGCTGACGTCACATAAAAAAACTTGCTTTTGGTAGATCTACCCTCCCGAACAAAGTACAAAAGACAAAAAAGATCTGGATGACATATGGTATAGAGGATTGATTTCTCTCCAACGGGACTATCAATAAAAAATAAATCCTGTTAATTTCAGGTTATGACACCAAATGCGGGTTAAAGTAAGCCAATTCTTTCAATTATGAGATGAAAAGAAGTTGCTGTTGGAGTTTACAAAAATGTTTTGGGAAGATTTATAAACGGTCTTGGAAAGCAGAGCGTGAACTAATGGAATTAGATTATCTCTGAATCACGATCTCAATGGGCACTAATTCCCCATTGGTGTTTTAAAGGGGGTTTGCTCAGAGCTGAATTGATGTAATTATTGGGTTGGATTGTTGGAGACTCACGCCAGATGGCCATGGGTTTCTAAAGCCCCAGTTGCTCATGTTTGCTTTTTAAGTCTGCATATAGGATGCTAATTCAGGGATCAGAAATCTGAAAGAGCTCCAAAGTTGTAAAACAGTATTATTCATGGGGACAGAATGTTCATCGGCGTGACCCAGTACTAAATACATTCATTAGAACGGATTCTTTTCACTACGATTAGTAACACGGCTGGATTCAGATAGAGGAGACAATGGCATGTAAAACGCATGTGAAATGTTAGAAAGGGGGGAAAAAAGAGAGAGGAGTTCATGCCGCGATTTTGTTTTTCATTTTTACACTGGAATCATCTTAGTGGATTCTCAGTTTCTCTCACACAACACAAGCAAGATCAAGAGAGAAAAGGAAAGCTGGGACTGAATGGTCTGGTCTGAACGATGTGCCAGAGAGCGTACACGATTTTTTTTACACATCTTGAAAATGAGCAACATCCAAAATGTTTCCCCAAACCTTCTGAAATACAGCTTTAGAAATGTTTTCCAAATCAATGGTAATTCAGATGTAGCCATTAACATCGAAATTAGGTAAGGTAAAGCAAGTTATCCATTTATACTTGTTGCGCCTTGGTTTAATACATCACACACCGAAGCGCCACGACCCACTGTAAAGAAAGTTAGCCGCATTTAAAGTTTCAAAACGATTGCCTTCATGCACATAATTTATTAGTATTAGATATTCTCAACTTGAACGAGTTAATAAAAAGGCATTAAACATGATTCCTTTTTTTCTCTTTTTGAACGCACCCACCCTTAACAACAATATTCTAACATTATCATGGAAAGATCTTAGCATATGGAAGGTAAAATACAAAATCAAGTTTTGTGTCGCACAACACAAAGGCAACAACAGCGATAATAAAATAATACTAATAATAACCTAGATTGTGTTAAACCCTAAAAAAATCACAGGGACTATGAGTAGACGTCATTGGCAGTAGACATCATTAAAGAACAAGGGAAAATCTCCAAAATAAAAGTTTGTCTTGAGCAATTTGTTTCAGCTTTTGTTCAGGCACGCTCTGAGAAAGTGAATTCAAAAAGGCGGGGTCTGGTCCTGCAGTCCTTTGTAAATCAATAGCTGCTCTGTTTTGAGTGGTCTTCGGGAGGCTATAGGGGCAGCACTTGATTTGGGTAGCGCCGTGAGTGTGTTGAAGAAAAGCTGCAGTTTTAGATTGGGGCGGGCTATCTGGGACAGTCAGTCTGCAGAAAAGCATCACAGAAGGCAGGAGTTCTCTGCTGGGCGAACACGAACTGTAGTTGTTCTTCTTACGGATGGTTATGTGGATGCGTGTGCAACAGATCTGTCTACGCGAGCAATACTTTTCATAGAGAAGTTGAAATGTTTTTACATCAATAACACTTCAACGACCAAGCCTACGACCAAATGTTTCATCTATAGGATTCATTCTGTAAATCAGGGCGTTGTGCTACAGCAGAAGTTTAATTCGACTGGAAAAAAAAATCGTATGGCAAAATATTAAGATTTTTTATTAAGAACGAACTTTCACAACCTGGTGGAATTAATATGTTCGAGGCTTAATACAGTTTTTCAAACCTTTTTTCCCCCGGGAGATATAACCCTGTTGGAGATGATTTCCAAAATGAATTGCAGGAGGGGGAACGTATGTTTTTGCTTCTTATTTCTGAAACTACTTTTGGTGATCACGTTAACTCAGCATGTTTCAGGTAAGACGTTGAAGTATAAAGTGTATGAAGAACAGAAAGTAGGGACAGTAATTGCAAGACTTAAAGAAGATGTGTCTGATGTGCTATCGAAACTACCCAGTGATATTTCTTTGCGGTTCCGAGCTATGCAAAGGGGGAGCACGTCTCTGCTTTCTGTTCGTGAAGAAGACGGGGAAATCAGCATTGGGGCAAAAATTGACCGGGAACAGTTGTGTGAAAAAAACCTAAATTGTTCAATTGAGTTTGATGTTATTACTCTACCGACGGAACACTTACAGTTATTTCATATCGAAGTGGATGTGCTGGACATTAACGATAACTCACCACAGTTCTCTCGGTCCATTATTGCCATTGATATATCAGAAAGTGCAGCCGTGGGAACAAGAATCCCTTTGGACAGCGCTACAGATCCAGATGTTGCTGAAAACTCCCTTCACACTTACTCCTTGTCCCAAAATAACTATTTTACTATTGATGTGCGAACAAGGACTGATGGGGCCAAATACGCAGAGCTTGTTGTTGTTAGAGAATTAGACAGGGAAGTACAATCAAGCTATGAACTTCAGCTTATGGCTTCTGATAAAGGGGTTCCTCCCAAATCTGGCTCAACTCTTCTTAAAATTAGCATTTCAGATTCAAATGACAACAGCCCTCTTTTTGAAGAGCAATCTTATGTTATTCATCTACAAGAGAATTCACCTCTGGGATCTCTACTAATTGATCTCAATGCAACTGATCCAGATGAGGGCACTAATGGGAAAGTTGTCTATTCATTCAGTAGTCATGTGTCTCCAAAAATACTAGAAACTTTTAAAATCAATCCAGAAAATGGCCACCTAACTCTTTCAAAGCCAGTTGACTATGAAGCTTCTAATTCATATGAGATTGATGTTCAAGCTCAAGATCTGGGACCCAATTCAATTCCAGCTCACTGTAAGATTATTATTAAAGTGGTTGATGTCAATGATAATAAACCAGAGATTAATATTAATTTAATGACCCAGGGAAATGAAGAAGTGGCCTATATTTCCGAGGCAGCTCCCAAAGACACGTTTGTGGCTCTTATTAGAGTTGAAGACAAAGACTCAGGTTTGAATGGAGAAGTTGTATGCAAGCTTCATGGTCATGGTCATTTTAAACTTCAAAAGACTCATGAAAAAAATTACATGATTCTAACTAATGCTTCCTTAGACAGAGAAAAGAGGTCTGAATACAGCCTGACAGTTATAGCAGAAGACAAAGGCATTCCAAGCCTCTCTACAATTAAACATTTTACTGTACAAGTTCAGGATGAGAATGACAATCCACCACATTTTGAGAAGAACAGATATGAAATTTTTAAGTCTGAAAACAATTCTCCTGGAGCCTATCTTACATCAGTGATGGCAAGTGATCCTGATCTTGGAGAGAATGGACAGGTTACCTACACAATTTTGGACACCTTTGTCTTGGGTAGTTCCATCACTACATATGTTACAATAGATCCATCTAATGGAGCCATCTATGCTCTCAGGAGTTTTGATCATGAAGATATCAGTAGAATTGTGTTTGTTGTGCAAGCAAGAGATGGAGGTGGCCACCAGCTCATTAGCAATACAACTGTGGTACTCACTATTTTAGATGAAAATGATAATCCACCAGTAATTGTTGTGCCACAGCTCCGTAACCATACTGCTGAAATATCTATCCCTAAATACGCTGATGTTGGACACTTAATTACTGCTATTAGAGCAACAGATAGAGATACTGGTGTGAATTCTGAGTTAACGTGTCTTATTGTATCAGGCAATGAAGACAATATCTTCACCATGGACCCAAAGAAATGTGAGATATATACCAATGTTAGCATGGAAGACATTCCATATGAAGAAATTGAAATTACAGTTGTAGTTCAAGATAAAGGAGCTACAAAGCTCAGTGCCAAAGCAGTTCTGAAGTGTATTTTATATGAGAACACGGACAATCACTTCCAGCCAGCACCAACAGCCAGCAGCCAGCCTTCACTTGATGTATCAATGATTATTATTATTTCCTTGGGAGCTATTTGTACAGTTCTGCTGGTCATTATGGTAATCTTTGCCACCAGGTGCAATAGAGAAAAGAAAGACACAAGATCTTATAACTGCAGGGTTGCTGAATCCACTTACCAGAATCACCCCAAGAAGCCCTCCAGACAGATTCATAAAGGAGACATCACTTTAGTGCCAACTGTGAATGGCACATTGCCAATCAGGTCTCATCACAGATCACCTTCATCGTCACCAACCATGGAGAGGGGTCAGATGAGTAGCAGGCAGAGCCATCACAGTCGACAATCATTGAACAGCCTGGTGACCATATCTTCCAACCATATTCCAGAGAATTTCTCCCTAGATCTTGCTCACACCACCCCACCAGTTGAGGTAAGAAATCATTATTAAAACTTTTAGACTAATTTATAATATATATATATATGTGTGTGTATATATGTATATCACTTATAAATATAAAAGACAGGTTTTGAAAACATCACATTTTGATGTTTTTTTCTGCTTTCAAGTAACATGTTTTTTTTTCCTTTAAAAATCTCTGCTGGCAGTTGTGTAAAAGCCCATGATAAAATTCCTTTTTCTTTCATGTATGTGTGTGTATATGCACAGTTAATATATTTTTTTTAATTGTTATTAACATTTAACATTTTCATTTGCATTAGTTTTCATACTCATTTTTCTCACTGTTTTCCATAACAAATTCATTCATTATTATTTGTCATTTGTTCCATTAGTATTTATTTATTTTTATTTATTTTTAATATAGCAAGTCTCACAGCTTCTGTCCATGCTTCATCAGGGCCAGTACCAGCCAAGACCAAGTTTCCGTGGGAATAAATATTCAAGAAGCTACAGGTAATTATTATATAAGTTAATGAAATAGAATGTTTTAATTTAAGCAGTTTTTACAGGCTAGAGGCAAAACAACAATAACACATAAGGAGAATAAGAAAGCAATGCTCCTTCAGCTACTTACTGTATACTGCATGATGTGCATATATCTACAGCCAAGTCACAGAATTCTTGTTTCTGTTAGTTGTATATTTTACAGGAGTAATGGATAATGGATGCAATTTTTTTAAAAAAAAATCTGCCATTACATTATAATTAATACTAAAAGTAACCAAACTAAACAAAGAATGCTGAAAGTGTATTATCTGTTGTCAACCCTTGTAGAAATGAATGTTTGTTGTTTGTTTTGTATGTTTCTAAACTGAGTAATCTTTGACTATACAGACCAGTCAACTAAAGGATTAGTTGCCTTTCGAATCCAACTTTTAATTTGTGACTCATTGTAACTTTATCTATATTTCAGTATGTAACACTGTAATATGTCTAATTCAGAAAAGGAAAACAGTTGCATTTTATATACATTATTTTTTAATCTTTCAGATATGCTCTTCAGGATATGGATAAGTTCAGTCTAAAGGACAGTGGTCGGGGAGACAGTGAAGCAGGAGACAGTGACTATGACTTGGGAAGAGAGTCTCCCATAGACAGACTTCTGGGTGAAGGATTTAGTGATCTTTTCCTAGCAGAGGGGCATCACAGACTTCATCCAGGTATGGTTAACAATGTAGACACTTTCAGGTTATTAAAGTATTCTTCTAGTTCTTATTCCATGAGTTTAAAAAATAAATTCACTGAACTCATCAATGATTATTAATCGAAGGTTAGAAGTATAACATATGATGTAAAGTTTCACAATTTAGGCTGTGACACTCACCAGAAAAAGCAGATGGAAAATGATGAAAAGGCTGAATAAATACATAATGAATCCAAGAGTGCTGAAAAATAATTTTTGATGATTGTTTTAAACCTAGAATGAGTTTTTAAAAATCCGTTTGTCCTCCTCTTAATTGTGGTTAAGAAACTAAATAAAATGAAGTTCTAAATTAGTATCTGTACTTTGTAATAGCATTTGAACATGAACTGCATACATATGTCTAAGAAAATAGTGGACTTTTTAGCAGGTTTTCTTTTAAATAGCAGTTCTATTATACAGGCTTTTGACTAGCACACTTTCTTTGAAGGTCACAGTTCTTATCTTTCATTGTATGGTATGCCTTTCAAATAAGATGTTGTTTTTAAACCTATTTGCTTCAAGCAAAGCCAAATACGATTTTATTGAAGCAGAATTATTTATGAAACTTGATATAAGTGAAAAAAAGTTACATTGATTTGTGTTCTTGGTTGCCATTCATTTATAGAAGTTTACACAATTTTACTATAGATAACAAAATAGTCAGTACACAAGTAATGAAAAACTGGAAAAGTCACGTATGGCTAAGAATAGTATTTTAGATGATTTGAGAAAGTTCTTAGATGGTTTGTGAGTTTTGAGTCATATTGGTACCCATTGTTACACAGCCATGAAGCTATGCACAGAAGAATGCCGTGTTCTCGGGCACTCGGACCAGTGCTGGATGCCTCCATTACCCTCTCCAGCTTCATCTGACTATAGGAATAACATGTTTATTCCCGGAGAGGACCCTCAGCAGCCACCACTGGAAGAAGATCAGCAGTCAATAGATTCCAGTGACCGGAAAAAGAGCTTTTCCACCTTTGGCAAAGACTCAAATAGCAGTAGCGAAGAAGCAGCAGGTGACCTTTGCAGCACTTCTCTCCTCTCTGAAATGAACACCGTCTTCCAGCGCTTGTTGCCTCCATCACTGGACTCTTATGTGGAGTGCAATGAAGTGGAGAGAACAAACTCTCTAGAACGTAGGAAGGGACATTTGCCAGGAAAGTCTTTAACATACCCTCAGGGGGTGGCAGCCTGGGCAGCTAATACCCATTTCCAAAACCCAGGAAGTAGTATCGGGCCAACTCAAGTGAATCACATGAGTTCTCAGCCCCCCTTTAAATGGCTGCCAGCCATGGAGGAAATCCCAGAAAACTATGAAGAGGATGACTTTGATAATGTCCTCAACCAGCTTCAGGTGAATCGTAGTGACAGTAGGCATGAAATAATGGATGCCAGTGAGCTGGTTGCTGAAATTAACAAACTTTTACAAGATGTTCGGCAGAGCTAAGACATGGGAATGGACCCTTTTTATTTTTTCCATATTAATGGAAATGAACAAAGCAAAGAGAACTGCAATTATCATTTAGTTGCATTTATAATGTAAATGTGTCTTTGAACGCTAATTATTTGAATATGTTGTATTTTATTGTTCGGTACACAGTGTACACAATGTGGGTGTAATTATCTTTGTATTTTAAAAATACATTTGTACTCTTTATATTTATATATATATACAGTAATTATTCAAAAGTCTATTTTTATATTATTAATGCATGTTGTAAGCAAATTTTGAAAATGTCTGAAATATGAATTGAAATAGTTCTTTTTTTAATTTTTCTGCAAATTTAAAATATTTAAGGGGCACAATTCTTTGTAATGTGACGTGGGTGGGTGGAGGAAGATGTCTAATGTTTGATAATTTGTTTAATAAAAACATTCAAACTTGTGAACAAAATTCAGTGAGGATTGAGTCTTGTTGTAATGAAAGTACAAAATATGCATTTGGTAATATCAGTGGTGTGAATGTGATCACCATTTTGTGATACAAATATAAGTTTTAGAAGGAATTAATCAATGGGAATTTAAAATGTATTAATTGCATATATAGCACTTCTAATTCCAAAGGATCCAAAAGCACTTAACATACTATATGGAAATCTTAATTCACTACTAAAATGCTACACCCAACATCCCCATTACATAGCATGTCTCGCCATTTGAATTAAAGGGGAACTTTAGGGTGACTAGATTGTGCAACAGTACCTTGGAATTGTTAATGGCTAAGTATAAGGACACCTTCTCAAGCCTCAGTTACATCTCACTATTCAATACTTAAATACTTAAATCTTTAAGTGGGCTTAGAACTAGGGATGCTTTATCCTTTAAAAATACATTTGGAATTTCAAGTCATTTTATTTATATCTCAAGCTAAAAGGTTTGTGTGAATTGCAGACATTACAATCATTTCTGAAGTGTAAGCTTGAAACTGTGTGAAATAACACTATTCATGCTTTTTATGAGTTTATGCAAAAATTAGTTTAATGTACATATGAAGATATACAGTAAGTCTTCAGGAAGTTTGTTGCCCTTCCTTTTTGTTGAGCTCCTCCTGCTGTTTGGAGTAATGCATTACCATTTATGGATCCATCCTTTGTAATGCAATTTTAGTTTTCAGACTGCACACAAGTCAAAAACACAAACTTAATTGAAGTACTATTGATTTAACAAAGACCAGGTTAGCTGTGTCCTGCCAGAGTCTTCAACCACCAGATATCAAATAAGTAAACCTGAAATTTTACAGGACCAAAGACATTTAAGTGTGTAATATATACATTATCTTTATACTACTTGCTTATCACTACTTGCTATAAATTTCTACTACTTGCTATAAATTTCTCATTTGCTCAAATTGTAATAGCATCTAAAAATAAATCATAAAAAATAATAATGCTAAAAATGCATCAAATATGTGTTATTATTAAATCCTTTGTGAGTTACAAATAAATGTTTTTGTATCACTATAAACAAAAAAAAACATAGATAATGCATACTTTAAAGTATGAATGCAAACAAACAGATAATAAGGGAGTGCTTGTAATAAAAAGATGTTGGGTTCTTTTTAGCCCCAAGGTTAAATATGTTTATGAATATTTTAGACTCTCTAATTTCCAGGAAGACAATTCTAATTGTCTGGTTTTCATCCAGCCTAAAATTTTAATTTTGTAAGTAATAAAATGGGCCACATTTTATGCATTGGATATGCCCATTCTATATGTATGGTTGGATAAACATACTGTATCTATTTCTTTGAAAGAACACCCTTACAGGTAAGAAGGTATTTAGAGCATACAGCTGCATTGAGTTATGGGCATGAATATTAATACGTTCTTCTCCAATGCTGTCATATTGTTGCAGGAGATACAACTCAAGACTTAGGACTTCTCATTCATGCATTCTATGTGCAAAACGATGGACTAAGAAGTTGTATTACAGTTGTGTTGTATTGCCTGTCGTATTGTGATTGTGCAATGGTTTCCTCATATTCATACCCCTAGACACCATCCATCTCTAGATACAGTACATTGGATTGCTTTTAAAATGGACCCATACTGGCCTGCTTAGAGAACTACAATATATTACATAGCTAAGAATGTGGAGCATCATGGTAACACTGTTTTCAGAGGAATGGTAACTAAATGGTGAGATTGTTTCCTGTATCTCAAAATAATATTGGGAGTTCCTTATTTAAGCAGGTTTTATAAATGGTGCTACAGTACCCTTCTCATATCTGAAGTACAAATGTACTATTAATCATTTTTAATAAGTCATTGGACTGATGTATTGTATTAATAATCAAAAAGGACAATGCTATATTGTTTAAGTATAGTTTTTGAGCTTTTTATACAAAAATATTTTCATATGTAAACAACACGTCAAACTTAAAAATGTTTTACACTGAATTATAACATAAACTGGGCTTGATGTAGAGCTGAATTTCTACATACTAATTTATTAAATGATATTTACAAGGCATCAATCTTTTACATCCTAGTTGTCTAACTGGATTTTTAATGTAGAGCAGAATTAGTTTCCAGGCAATAATTTATTAATTACATTTACTAGGCATTAATTTTTCATCTTATGTTGTCCATGTGAAATTTTAAAGGTCACAAAAAAAGCCTTTCAGTTTATGGAAATTATTACAAGTGGAGAACAAGACACTAAGAGAAACAATGCAGTACTTAATTTGCAATAAATAAATCTAAATATAGTTCTTTAGTCAAACAGCACAAAAAAGCTATGATTGACATAAAGATGCACATTAAACTATCTTAATTTAATTCATCTCACAAAATGTAATTGTGTTATTTCTATTAATCCTATAACAAATTATTTGATTGCTTATTAAAAATATAATATATCTTGTTTCAAGAAATAATATTTTAGATCACAGAAATTAGTTTTGTAAATGGTTAAATGGAGTGTAATACAGAGACCTCTAGGGATCACTAGACTGAATTGCATATAAGTGTAGGGAAAGAATACATGAACAAGTGATTTCATCTGATTGAGTTTGTAACTTCAAGAATAAAATTTACCTAGGTAAATGTGAAGCAAAATTACTTTTTTTTCTGTTTGGAATTGATGTCATTTGTACTTAGATGCACTGAAGCAAAATAAGGTTTGACATTTTTGATTCTAGAATATTATTTTATGGGTATGTAAAAAATAAAATACAGTATATTGTATGCCTTGAAAATAGTATATTGGACCTTTCTTTTTCTATATGGTAAAAATTAGTCTTCTAAAAATGAATCATGAATTTATGTTTTAGTCATATTATCTGCAGTATATTGAAGCATTAATGCAGTTATCTGCGAGTAAAACAAATAAATTAGATAAAATAAAAAAAAAGAATTGCATTGGTTTTAGTGACAGAACAGTATTACTGAAAAAAAAATTAAAATGTGTTTGTTCTTATTTTGAAATCTCTCTCAAGCATACATTTGTATTTCTATACTTGTGATCTCCTATTAAATCTTATTTTATTTTTTAATTTACTATATTTTGACAAAATGAAACTGAACACAAAGTGAGAGCAGAACTATAACAAACAGTTTTACCAATTAAGATTTTTAGAAAGACAATATGTTGTATAAAAAAGGGACCTGTGAAATAAACACAATATCTTTTTCTCAGGAGTTAATATTTTTGTGAGAGTGAATCTTTTTCTTATTTGCTCCACATGTATGTACTCTACACATGTTCTTATATGCAGTACACACTTTTATTACTAACCTCCACAAAGAAGATTCAACTACCAATTGTTCT
The DNA here is from genome assembly GCF_055471065.1 of Atractosteus spatula. Taxonomy (NCBI): domain Eukaryota; kingdom Metazoa; phylum Chordata; class Actinopteri; order Semionotiformes; family Lepisosteidae; genus Atractosteus; species Atractosteus spatula. The sequence continues at coordinate 41,061,754 of NC_142706.1, forward strand.
TATTATGGCAACAATATAATAACAAAATCAAACAAATGGAAAAGATTTAAACAAAACCAGGACATATCCATTATTATGGTAAGCCAATTCCACACTATAACAAAGGGGTTATACTAAGGAGTGAGTGAAAGGGTCACTATGCAGGATTATTACTTAGAATACCTTTCCTAGTGACCACTACACAGCCAAGCTATAGAAGTAAGTAGCACTGTATTTTTTTCACCCATAAATTAAAGTGTAAGATTAAAATTTGTCATGTATTGGAAAGTGAGTGGGAGGTACCCCAAAGTAGTACATTTGCTTGTGCTTTGCTCATGGACATACAGAATACAGGGAACCCACCAATAAGCTTGGTAGCTTGAAACAAGTTGCTGAATTTAACAAGAACTGGGAGGAGGGAATTGGGGGAAGATTTTGTTTTTTTTAGTAAGCATTTGCTACATTATTGGTGTGGTTGTCTATGAAATGTATACTATATATTTGAACCTTATTTTATAGAAAGTACATCATCATCAATTCAAATGTATAGTATATTAAACTGCTTACATATTGATAAAGGGGTTATTTTAAGGGTATAATCCAACATGTTAGCAATTTTAGCCATTTTATAGCCATTTTCACTATACCAAAGACACTAAACCTTACACCAAATCTTCATCTGTGCAACACCATTAGAGATTCTGCCATTTTAAAAACTAACTTAAAGATCTATCTTTTTTACTAGAGCTTTAATTGGATACATTATTTTTACTTTTGACCCAATGTACTGGGTCACTTCACTGTCGTCTACATTCTTTATTATTTACTTTGAATATGTTAAAAAGATTTTATGAATAAAACGCATTAGGAGGCAGATTTATTTTTTATTCCTATTGGTGTTATTGTTTCCACTGGTGCAGAATTGCTGCAGTGTTTTACTCAAATGAGTGCCTCACTTCACAGGTGCAAGATGCTTAGGGATCCTTTGCAATAAATAACACCAAACAAATTCAAGAAATTACCATTTTATTATAAAGGGAGAGTCCTGGCCAACTAATCTCACCTACTCTCAGTAGTGGTCAATCAATTGTGTGACATCTCTTGGGGAATCCTGGTCATAATTATTAATCAAGTCTCAAAACCATGATCATAGAACTCAAACTACTGTACATTTATGCAATATTAATGAGTCATTTGGGAGGATTGATTACTATATGAATTAATATCAATTGTTTGATGGTGCATTTAACTGTTCACATACAGTATGTTATTCTTTTTCCTGCATTATGAATCTGTGTGAACCTTTGTGAACCCACACATTTTGATGTGAATTTAATTTTGGCTATTATTTTAAATATGCAGATCTTAAATGCTGTGAATTATTTATAATTAAAATTATAAAGATATTGAAAGAAAATGTGGAATCTCAGATTATAATATGTGAAATTTGATTAAAACAAAATAAATCCTATTCTATATTTTTTTATTCCATGCATTAAATTGCATTTTATGTTTACTGTGTTATTATATTTTTGCTTCCTCTCTGCTGCATTCAATAAAATCCCATACAGTATGTCTTAACAAGGTATATTATCAGGTGCTTAGAACATAAGACCAGTTACAAATGAGAGGAAGCCATTTAGTCCATAAAGCTTGTTTGATTGCTAGTCACTGATTAAGCCAAGGATTTCACTCAGCCTTTGCTTGAAAGAAGCCAATGCTGCATAGCTTCTTCCATACTCTTACTGCTAAAGCCTTTGGCAGTGGTGGGATTCAAATCTTATGGTGGTAATCTAGTGATGGTAATCACCATTACTATGTTTTTTGCAGGTTGCCATCAGTGGCTGCTGAGCTCAATGATTTTAGAGACTCTTGTGAAGAGAAAAGTTATAATCTGAGTCCCCTGAATAAGAGGAGAACTTCCTGTCTTGTCCACCTGGTCTGGGATCTGGAGGATCTGCTAGGAAGGCCCTCTGTTATGATACACTTCACATTGATGACTTATTCCTGATGTCACAGAATCATTCTTTTTGGCTACATAAAAATCACTCTTACATGTACATACAGTATGGTATATTGTTTTCCTCTCCTGTTTTTGTAATGCCTGTGTAATGTAATGTTGCTGACCTTGAGTCTGAAGAGGAGGAGAGAAGATATAACTTTGTAATATGTGTTTCCTTACTTTGTCTTTCTGTGTTACATTGTGGGTTGCACAGGATTACATATGACTAACATCACTTTATGTTTGCCATTATCCCTTATTGTTAGAGATTTTGAAAAATCTCTGTGGAGAAGGGTATGCACTTTGTTGTTGATTGTTTTTCTGTTTTGGTCTTATATAGGGTGATGGTATGTGTAAAATAAAATGAATTTTATTATTATAGCAGTTATGAGAACAGAATTTGTAGATGCTGAAAAGACCTTCAATCATATAGAATGGGACTGTCTGTGGGTGCTTAGAACATATGGGTTTAGAGAGAGAGTTAATTCAACTGATAAAAATTTTATATGCAAAACCCCTTGGTGGTGATGCTTTCAGGCACCAAATGTTCTGCACGGTTCTTTATTTCCAATGGCACTCATCAGGGGTGCCCTCTCTCCCCGCTGTTGTTTGCCAGTTTCATTAGAGCCCCTCACACAAACACTCTGCCAATCTGTTGATACTTTGGGACTATAAGTATTAAAACATGCAGCATCACGTCTTATGCTGATGATATTTTCTTATTTTTAAATGATAAAATCACACTTTTGTGATATACAAGTATCTGGGTTTGAATTGTCCTGCTGCACTTCACTGAGATAATTTTACCTGTAAACATACTCATTGTTATGCATTTTATATATATTACCTATCATTACATACCATATAATATAACGCAAATGATTGCTCTTCTCCACATTATATTTTCCACTTTGTACCCACCTACAGTATGCACAGTACAATTTACAATTCCTCATAAATTGTGTGGTAGGTACATTTGTGTGGAAGGGGATATGATTAAGCGTCAAAGTCCATACAATGTATACTTATGGGGCTAATCTGCTATCTGTACTATCTGGAACAGGGACATAGCTCTTTTAGCTGAGACCATTTAATGGGGGATACAGCTTAGAATATCATCAGTTTGGTTTCTAAAAACCTTGACCATTAACTGATCCATATTAATTTTATTCATAGAACTTACTTGACTACTAAGAGACATTCCATAATGGAACTCCCGCAATACTGACTCCCTAAAGTGTACTCTCTGTCCTCAGAAAGTGACAGGCACCTTTTTATTTAATGTGGGAGTGCTCAGATATGCCTATGCCCTTGAGTGGATCTCTTAAAATTTACTATTCTGGGGAGAAATATTCCTTGTTCTCAAGCCTTTCTTTTGTTGAATAGTAACTCATCACTTGATTAGTCTGTCAGAATAAGATTTTGTGGACTGTCAATACTGCTTCTTTTGATGTACAGTAGTTTATACAGAGCTTTTCCTAGCATGTGTCCATGGGTTCAAGGGTCCAAGTCTGGGAAACTATTAATGAATCCTCCTTAAACATACTATCTTATGATGAGTTTAGGGTTCGCTTTAGGTTAGAGAGAGCTGAGATGTGGCCAGAGATGGTATACTACAGGCAAGGGATGTTAGAATAAGGAATTATTGCTCATTTTATTGATTTTTTATGGTGTGTATAGTGGGAGCTTATTTTTTAAATAAATATACCTTTGTACAGTGAATTTCAAGAACAGATTCAGCCACATCTCAGGGATGAAGTTGTATCAAGGCATAGATCAGAAGATGGTATAAACAATTCTAAAGACATTTTCATATCTCTTTGCCTAAATCAAACTGTCCCTCCAAACTGAGCAGCCATAATATGGCAAATGGCAACTTTGGAAGAGGTAGGACAAAAGGATTGTATGGAACTGAAAACAATAATCTTAAATACATGTGGTTTACAACAAAGCACATGTTAGAATATTGCAAAAGGTTTTGTGGTCAGGACAAAACTGGAACTTTTTAGTCTAAATGCAAAGCGTTACATCTGACTCAAACTAAACATAGTGCATGGTGTCGGCATTAAATTAATTCTGCTTGTCATCATCAGGCACTGGAAAGCTTGTTAAGACTGATGGGGACATTGATGGAGAAAAGTGGAGTCAAATCTTAAAAAAACGTCTTCAGGTCTAGAACTGGGACATACATTCACCTTTCAGCAGGCCAGTGATCCAAGGCATAAGGTCAAAGCCAGACTGGAGTGCCTTAAGAATAAAAAAAGTGAAAGTCATTGCATGGCCCATTCAGAGAGCTGGCCTGAATCCTATTGAGAATCTGTAGAAAGACATGTATACTGTCTATGAGCAATCCAGAGCAACTTGAGAGAGCTTGAGCAAATCTGAGAAAAAGAACTGGCAAAAACTACACCATGCCAGTGTGTAAAGTTGGTAGAGACTTTAGTTGCTGTCACAGATAGTTCCAAAAAATATTCGATTCACAGTTGTGAATAATTATGCAATCAACATGTTTCAATCTTTTTACTTTTTTGCTGACATTTACTGTGACTTATCTTACCCTTTAAAGTCTTCATTCTGAACATTTTGTTTTTGAAGAAAATATTGAATTAAAAAAATATCATTTATATTGTACTTTCACAAAATGAGACTTGATAAGAGGAGTGAATACTTTTACAAGGTACTATAAGTTAAATTGTGAAAAGTAATGAAAACGCAAACAAGGTAAAAAAGGCAAAAGATGTTAGCAGCTACAGTATCTGTCACTTGAAAAAAAATTTAGAAGTCAGCACCATGTGCAGTGATTTGCTCAAAAGTAGACACATTTATGTTTTCCTACATCATCTAAAAGTAAAACAAATATCTAAAAGTATTCAAACAGGTAGAATGCTTTTTAAGATAAATTATAATTTGGTCAAGAATTTAATTTAACAATATCTGTAAATATTAGTTTTTTCTTGTGTGGTGCTGCACCAAAATCCTTTGTCTTTTTTTTTGTCTTTCCTGTTTTAAAATAAAATGAGTTTATATGCAGAGTAATTTTAGATTTCCACTACAACACAAATTATCTGTGCACTAGAGAGACATTATACAGACATTTAGGTGTGTGTTTGTCTCAGACCAGGCATGGAACCTGACACACAAACAAGGGAGTGATACTACCACAGCAATGACAAATGCATTTATATTCAGAAAGCAACAGAAATCATTCAGATATATACTGTAATACAAATGGGGCATTAACCTCTGCAGGTGTCCAAAGAAAGTTATAACAACCGGATAGGATTTATTTCTGTTTACCATAACTATTGCGATATGTTATATTTACACAGCACTGTGTACAAAAATCTGTTTTTTTTTGCACGTACACCTTGTTCACCAAATAATACATTGCTACATTTTTTACTTCTTTAATTTTAGCAGCCTGTTCACATTTAATTTATGACATATTATTTGGGTAAATAATAATAAGTGGAAGATCCATAAAAAATATTTGAAATAAAAGGGTAAGAGTGACCTTGGGGCTTTCCAGCTAAATTAAACAGAAATCTGAGCAGCAGGTCTGTGTAGAGTTCCACCTGGCCCAAAAATCCCCAGACACTTTGAAACAGAACAACACTAATTTAGTAATGCTTTTTCAGTCAATTTAGACAGGATTTCATTTCAGGGCAACTTTAAAATCCTATTCCATCTCAAGGTGTCTGGAGAATTTTGGGCCAGGTGGCAATTGTTGTCTGTGGCAAGTACCAGGCTATCCTGCAGGAAATGGAGCAGGACAGCCTTGAGGAAATCACTTCTCATTTAGTACATCTTTGGCTGATATGTGGGGTTAAATGAGCCACAAGCTTCTTAGTTTTATAAAACTCTTCTCTGCCATGATTAAGGGAAAAGTAAAAACAGATACTGTAAGTTTGGTTTGCATTTGTTTGGAATTGAAAAAAAATAAATAAAGGTTGCGGGTGTGAAAACCAAAAAGATAAGAAGTAAACTTGGTCTTTGGTTTGAGTATGTGTCAAGAACCAACACAGACATGCACAGTTATAAAATTGAATACAGTGGATAGAATTGTTTTTAGGTATAGGGTGTTACTTTATGTTATGAATAACTCATATATTCCTTACAAGAATCCACAAAAAGAAAGAAAAAAAACATAGTATAGCTTTTTTGTAGATGATTGAATCTGTATTCAGCAAATCACAATCCAATTCACTGGCTTGCATCTCTGAAACATAACGAGGTTCACTGGGTATCTGTGAAAAGGCCACTGCTGTTGGAATAATGCTGTCAACAGACCACAATACCTATTATCTTGTCTTGTGTTCGCAGATCAGTGTTCCCTGTGGAAGCAGTCTCAAGCTCAACCACATTACACCATTCATTCTCATGAACTTCCTATACATGAACAGTTTCTTACAGAATCTAATTGCATTTTAAAAACTGGATAGAATAGCTGATTGAACTATGCATTAGTAAGAAAATGCATATTCTAACTCAGAGTATAATTTGTACAGGAATAAAAATAAGGATTTATTTGGGATTTTTTAAATCATTAAATCTTTTGAATTTTAAGTATATAAATGAATAACTGTAGTCTGAGCTTTTGTCTGAGATATACAAGGAAGGGATAGATAAAAGGTCATTATTGCATGTTAGAATATAAAACATAAAGTTATGATTTTCTATACATCATTTTGACAATATTTCAGGGCCGTACTGAAACAATTATGAGTTACATAAGATGAATATCAATTAGTTACAGACTTGCAACGGGTTGAACGTACATGATGAGTGGTGGTCTTAGTTAGGGAAAGAGTGCTGACCAGGTATGCAGTGGGTATCCTTAATCAAAGCAAAGACTAAAATGAGAAATATGAATCACTGGTATTTTTACTCATTATTAGTGAAACAGTACTGTAACACATTTATGTGATGTCTGTCCTGGACAATGACTTTCCAAAGTAGAAAAACAGAATTTTAGCTGGATGTGTTTCAGTATCTATTAAAATATCATTCTAAAATAGGAAGGAACCTGCACTAATTGTCACGATCCATCATAATCTGTCCTAAACGCTGGCACATTCCCACGACACCAGCCCACTCCAATTCTCGGAAACGATAGCGCACTAAATAATCATCCAATCACGCCTCTTGTCTTTCACCGCACGTGCTATTTATACCTTCCTCAAACCACACTTCATCACCTGGAATTAAACAGCCTGCTGTTCTCCTAGCTCATCCATCCTTTTCGAACCCTTTCTAAGGAAATCTTCTTGCCTCAGTCTTTTGGATACTGACACTCAGCCTGCCTTACCAACACTGACCTTGCCTAACCCAATTGTTTTCGTTCAAGACCTGCATAGGGTTCCTTGGTTTGTACCGTGACACTAATGACAGATAATTAAAGAGGGACATTTTTTACAATTTTTTCTAATGGTTACAAACAAGATGAGGCCATTCAGCCCGTCTAGCACCTTTGGTAGTTAGTAGCTACTATTTCTTGAAAGAAACCTGGTTTCAACAACATGGCTTGCTAGCTTGTTCCATATGCTGACAATCCTTTGGGTTTGAAGTATCGCCTGATCTTGGTTTTAAATGCACCTTCATGTAGTTTCCACTTTTTTTTCCACCTTTGGTTCACTTTGAAGAAATCTGCACATTGTCAATGCCTATGAGAATTTTAAATGCTTGTATCAGGTCCAATCGTAGTAATTTTTATTCATGAAAAGATTGGTTATTTCTGTCTTTCAGTGTAAGCCTTTCACTTAATCTCCAGAATATATGTATATGCTCTTATATGGAGGAAGTCTGGAGCAACAGTATCTTTTATATAACATGGTGATGCAATATAAGACCTTTCAAGTGTGTTATACAGTTATAACATTACATCCCTTTGATTTAAATTCTACTCTTCTAACTACTGCATATATCCTCACATTTTGTTTGTCTTTTTAATTGATTCCTCACATTATATTATTTATATTTATATAAACTATACTGTACTGTATATCAATATGAACACTGAAGTCTTTTTCATAGCTCTTCTAGCTCAGGGTTTCCTATTTAGAATTTATGTTTTGATAACCTACCACAAATGCAATATCCTGCACTTGTCTACATTAAACTTTGTATGCCAAAGTCTTGTGGATATTATTTATATTCTTTCCTTCAAACTGAACCACATGCACATCCTCGATATAACCATTTGGTCAACATCAGAATTTTAGACATCTATCGTCGTGGTCAATATTCATAACTTTCACATCTATTAAAGAAATTAAAAATGGACAGAAAAAAAGATTGATAAGTATTATCTTGTTTTAATTTCACAGATTATTTCATATAATACTGTATATTATTGTATACAAATACAGTAACTAGAAAGATTATTCCTGATATTATGACCATGGTATGAAAATGCTTATATATTCATATGGGTTGTTTTATATTTTAAAATAAACAAAGTAAATTTAAAAGTAGACTTTAGCTAATTTCTTATTTAAGAAGGACATTGGGGTAATATTTAACAAATTATTCAAATTAATAATTATTAACAATATAATTCAGTAATAAACAGCCTAAATTGCCTGAAATCTCATTAAATTAAAACACATTAAATCAGAATTTATTTTATGTTTATTTACACACATGGTACCCATGAAAGGAAAGATGCAGTTGAGTAGTAGAAGGTTGTCTTGGGGTGGATTTACTTTCAGTCTGATGTGCCAGTCAATGTTTAAAAGGCATCTCTGTGATGTCAATTTAGAGTTCACTTTTGAGCAGTCTTTTTCCTGTTGTAGTTCTTTTCCTCTTTAGCTACCAAATGTAAGTGTGTTCTGTCTTTGTTCCATTTCTGAGACTAATAAAGATAGCTGTTTATTTGGCAAAACAATTCTCATATAATAAAGTTTGCATCTGTGTACTATACTGTATGTCCATCAGGGGAAGATATTCTCATATGTTCCAGCTTTCAAACAGTTGACCAGTGTTCACCGACTTTTTGTTTGGCTCTTAAAAATGTTGTCATTAGGAAATCTAAATCTTCTAGACGAGACTTCTCAATTGAGTCACCTTCCTGCAGATGGCTATCCAAAGAATTGATACAGGCCTCCATTTACTAGCAGAATCCAAAGAACTAGCCTTTCACCTTTCAGGGCTTGACTTTGAATGTGAATTAGATCAGATTTAGTGGCCTTCAGTGGGAGGTAGATCGCATCACAAAACAGCTGCTCCAGACAAGGCTGACTGAATGCCACTGTTGACCTTGACAGACACAAATGAGATGCATGGCTAAACTTTGTGAAGAGTCTGCCTCCAGGCTTGATGCCACGTTGAAGTCATTGTCCTTCATTCTCTGTGATCACTAAAACTCACAACAGGCAATGCAGCTGGAACAAATGTACTAATAAATATTCTTCAGATCATTATTTTACCTCTTTAAACCTTTCAAGTAGAAACACTTTTTGTTTACCATCAACATATTATGACTTTAGTCATTCTACCTCCATTCTACTTTGGGGAAAAAAACAACAACTCTTGGTTAAGTTTTAAAAACTTTTTTTTATTAGTTTGAGGGAATCATTTAGCCAGAGGAGAGGAAAACTTCTAATTAAAGTTTTTTACAAACTATGATGTCTCCATAAAAAATGATTATTCTAATGTTGATGTCTGTAAAAATGCTAACATCTGCATCCATTTAACCTACATTTTTTTGCTTAATTGATGACATGCAGCTGCTGGACTGCAACCAGAATAATTCATTTTATGAATGATATATTTCTGGTAATGTCCCAGAGTCAGCTATTTATATTAGTACATGGTAAATTGAACATATCTTTTCAGAGAGTTATTGGTTTGTTGAAAGGCTGAAACACAGCTGCCTGTAAAACAGAAATATGACTTAATCACTCACAATGAGCCATGTGCACTGCTGGTAAAACCTCAAAGGTGACAAAATGTCTCTGCTCTGTCAGTTCTATGTTTTTTCAAAGCCTTTGTGCTCAGTGATGAATTTGTGAAAAAATGTATAAATAGTGAGATTTTTCTATTATGGATAATGACTAGGGCAGTGTTGTGGCACAGTGGTTGGCACTGCTGCCTCTCAGTGTTGGGGCCCTGGGTTTTCCTGGGGTGCTAACATGAGTGGAGGTTGTATGTTCTCCCTTTATTTGTGTGAGTTTCTTCCAGGTGCTCTGGTTTCCACCCAGAGTCCAAACATGTACTGGTAGTTTAAACAGCCTGGGAAAACTGGCCATGGTGTGAGTGTGTGTGCCCTGCAATGGACTGGCATCCCGTTCAATGTATATCACACCCTGCACCTGTTGCTTGCCAGGATAGGTTCCCTAACGAGCTGTATTGGATAAAGCAGTTAAAAAAATGAAAGTTGTGTCTATGCTTGAGATAAAACAAATAAAACAGAAGTTTAAATTTGGATCAGTTAAACAGAGGATGCTATGTAAATATGACACATTGCAAAAATTGTGACACAAAGAAATACAGTACATAAATAAGTCATACTTAGTTGTTACAACTTTATTTTGGACACCTGCACCTGCAAATTGTGTAAAGGTTGATGCCCTATTGGAATTTTATCTAAATTATTTCCAAATGTAAATGTACTGTATTTGAGATTGTTGTGGTATTGTCACCCCCTTGTTTATATGTTTGATTTCATGCACACCTGTTCTGCTATATTTTTGTGTAATGTCTCTCTAATGCACAAGCAGACCATAACCGCTTAAACAGAACCAAGGACCTGACTTTACATAGAAATACAAACAGAATCTAGATGAACTTAAAATAACATTATATTCAAAGCATTATCTACTGTATATAAATGCCATTTTTAACTACTGTTACAAATGTTGTGATGAATATTTACTTAATCAAAGTGCTGTGCAGAAAAACCACCATGGCTGGTTTCAGTTGGCCTTTTCATTCCTGTAAAACAAGTCCTGATGAAATGTCTTGAATGGAGCATTAGTTGCTGGTATTCAGATTTCAAGCTTTTCAGCTTCAAGCATATGGTGCTTGAAAGTGAGATGTAAAACACAAATATCTCCAAAAAAAAAGAGAGACATTTAAATTTCAGTGAAAATGCAAATCCCTTGCTTGAACTACTGTGGGCTAGAAATGTTTAAGACCACCTGACAATCTTAAAAAGCAATGTCAAAGATTTTGGAGCTTCCAGGGCCACTGGTGCTTCACTGAAATGTTAGAGAAGAGGCAGACTTCCATGGCTCCCAAAACTGAAATCATTGCAGTGATTTTCTTTCTTCATCTCCATCAGCATCATACAGAAGTCTTCATTCTGGGAAAAGGTTGATTCCAGCATTGTATAAAGAGTGTTCCAACACATTTCGACAGATGCATTTAAAGTCTTCTGGAGCCAACTCCACTCAAATGACTACTGTATTTAATAGCTGACTGCATTTTCTATGTAGACTTCCCTAATGAACTGTCCTATTTATTTGATCACATTGTTCTGAAGCATCCAAGTGTTGTTGACCTAGTGTACAGTCATTAAAGTATCTGAATTTGCAGTGATTGTCTATTCTTCTATCCAATGTAATAGCTCCTTGACTTGTTTTGTTTTTTTAAAGTTTTTAAGGAACAATAAATTGTTGACTTTGTTGATAGGGATTTGGGGATTTTGAATAATTGAATCAGGTCTCCTGATTCAAAGCTTTCCCTTTTCAAGACTAAAATGATTCATTTCCTTTAAACTGTCAGTGTGGGACAATCCTTGGAACCAATGAATGGGCCTGGTTACTCGTATCTAGCGCTTAGTTTATACATCACAGGGTATCAGAGAGTAAGGTGAACAAGTCCAATGGGTGACAGAGGCACTGCAACACTATTTTTGAAACATTTTCACTCTCATGGACCTGTCTTTGGGTCCATAGAGTTTCAGAATCTGTATGATCTCCCTCTAGTCTATACCGTGTATGTAACAAGACTCAGAGTTAATATCTTACAGAGGTGAAGCCACGCTCTTTAAACACAGAGAGTTATTTGGCATGGCCACATTTGCATCTGTCTAGGAAGTAGTGTTGTATCTGCTTTGAGCCCTTGAGCCCCATATCAATCCTATTCAATTTCTTATAATTATTTTCATGCTCAAAAACATAAGTGGTTTTAGGATGTTTAGCATCTTTGTAGGATGTGTGTAAAAATGTTGGGATGGTGAATATCTGTTTTGATTGATCATTGACAATGGTCTGCACTAAAGGGAAGTCTTCAGTTTTCCCCAAAATCTTAGATGGGGCTTAAAGCACTTTAAATTGAGAATATTCTACAGTGCCTTCCTGAGTACCCATCACTGTTTTTTTTTACATCTGGAGCAGAGAAAGGCATGTTACCAACTCCTTAGCCAGTTTCATGCCAAATGTTTTCTCTGGACTGAGGGAGCTTACTCTTTGTGCATGTTGTGCAGCTGATATTCATTTTCTCCATAATTAGCCATGGTTGTTTGATTTGATGAAATTCAATTTTTCAGTAGTCCAAACAATCGGAAGCATTTGAGTTTCTTTACCAAGATTAATATCCTCTTTACTTGATGAATCATCTGGCACATACTGCTCTTCAGTTTACACAACCGTGCTTTTAGGCAGAGCATTATCATTAGTCACAGCCACATCAGTAGCACAACTACCACCTGCATATTTGACTGACTTTTAGCCACTTTTAAGTGAACAGGATGGCAAATTCAAAAATAAAAAGGGCTGCATTTAAATTCTTTTAAAATATGTCTTTTAAAGTTTTTTGTGTATACCCATGTGCTGCTTCACTTACACCCCAAATGTAATCAATGCTACAGTGTCCACTTGCAGCTTCTTAGCACTGCAGCAAAACATAAAGCTCTACATCCTGTTACATTTTTATAGTTCAAATCTATTGTTATGTTTTTAAATTTTTAACGCACACTACATTTTCGTTAGTGGTCCTAAAGCTCATACGAAAATTGAAAGATGACAGACTTTTGCTCTGGTGAGCTTAATTTGCTTAACAATTAATTACAGCTCTTCTCTGGATGGACAAGTTATGACCAGCAAGACTGAATTGAGATGGAAATCAGACAATGTTTTTTGGAGATGTTGTTGGAATTTTCACTAGCAAGTGCCTCTATTGTGGCTCTTCTGAATAATAGATCCTCAAAACAGTGGCTGCCCACCCAACCACGCTTAGAAATTCCTCTAACATGAGGAAATACAGAGTTGTTCCAGTAAAAACAGAGTCTATATATTTAGAAAGATGACACCTAAAGGGGAGAGAGAGACCACATCAGCCTTCACCAGTAGAAGGCTATAGCAAGTCATGACATTGACTTGGAATCAAGATCAGGGAGGATTGAACCTCTAATAGGCAAGCAAGGAGGCATTACTTTATGAATATAATCTCCAACAATCTCTCCAAAGTGTCACTGATCAAGTATAGAGAAACATGATCATGAACCCTTTTTGGCAGAGGTGATGCTGGCTTGAGAACAGAACAAATTTAAGGGAAGAAATGGATGCAAGAGGTGGACTCTGATGGTCCATCGCAGGAGAAACTGTGGTGAGCTCCTCAGCAGGGATGTGTGCTCATGCAATATTGTCACCTCGATGGGAAGTGGTAGTGTTGATGGATCATTTGGCCTTGAGTAAGGGTGTTCTTGTATTTATTTTATGGTTGTCCTGTGTTGGCCCCAGGGATTCTGAGCAAGCTTAAAGAAGAGGAAGATGACAGGGGAATAGAACTCATTTATATCTAAATATGTGCATTTTTACTTTAAACAGAAGTTTTAAAATAAATATACGGTGTCCTGGCTGGCAACATGACACTGGTAAGAATATTTAATTGAATCTATGTGATTTTTAAAGCTTAGAGTAGTGGTTCTCAAACTTTTTGGACCAATTACCACCCCTGATCAAACCAAAGCATCCAAGTACCACCTACAAGTCATCTTCTCATAGGAACCACAGAAAATCTCAATGACCAACATGAGTGTACGCACACACACACATATAATAAAAATAACACTGAGAACTTACCAATTCAGTGAGAGGGGTGAGCCTGTTTAGTCGAGCAAAGCCTTGCAATATCAGGGACAAGGGCAGTGAGCTTCAAATGCAGATTTGGCTCAGCGTCCATTTTATTGCGGTACTTTGTCTTTATTGCAGTGAGAATTGAAAACTTTCTCACAAAGGTAGGTAGTAGCAAAAGGCATCAAAAACCACACAGCCTTTAGTGAGAGGGCTGGGTATGCACTCTGTCTTTGGCTCCAGAATTCCAACAGTGAGTGCTGTTTCAATTCTGACATCAAAGTCGCATCAGATGATAACTCGAGCAACTTCTCTTGTTCAGCACAGGTCAGATCCTTGGGTATTCCTATGACATCAACAGTAAAGAGGTTCTTGATCCACTGTGGTGTGGCCTCAACTGGAAAATACTGAGAACTGTTCTTCCAATGACAAGAGGTGCTCTGCAATCACATCACAAACAACATATGTGTGCAGACAGTTCTCCAAAGTTGGGAAAGCAGAGACATCACTTAAATTGTTAAATTGGGGGCACACAAATTGTTAAAGAGAGACCCTGCAGTCCCATATTCAGCTCATTCAAACATGAGAATATATCAGCCAGGTAGGCTAATAACAAAGCAAACTGAACAGACATTAATTCATTGGTCAAGCCTTGATACAATTCACAACAGTTCACTGGCACCAGAGGCTAACACAGATTTGAAATCCTCAGGCATTTTCTAGACTGCCAAGGCGTCGCATGTGGAGCAACCTTTCTAATTCGTGCAACTACACCTCTGTGTCAGCTTGTCATCACTTTAGTACCATCTGTACAAACTCTTACAGTACACATTTTTTCCAGTCAATGCCATTCTCTTCGATACATTCATACTAACATTCATTCAGAAGCTGAAATATGTGCTCATGGGACATGCCCTCAAACTTATATCTAATGTAAACGAGCAAATTGGCCAAATCAACAACATCTACAGACTCATCTAATTGCAGTGAAAAGAATTATGCTCATCTTAACATGCTCTATCAGTGTGCTTTTGACATCATCCGCCATATCAATTATTCTACGAGTGACTGTGTCAATCGAAAGGGGCAGCAGGTCGAGCTCTCTAGCAGCTTTTTCTCCACACATAATACGTGTCAGTTCTTTTGCCAATGGTAAATAAAGTTCTTCACCAATAGTATGGGGCTTGCCTGCTTTAGCAATCCGCAAGCTAACATTTCCCCATTTCCCCATAAAAGACAGTCAGGAGGCTGTCTCAGAAGTTAAAATAACTTTTTATTTCATGCACATGGGAGCAAAACATGGAGATGCTCGGTGTATTTTTGTCAAAACCTAGAACAGTCCTTAAATATTTTTCTGTTATCTATCAAGCTTTCCTGTGCTTACATGATTGCAGTGTTCCAAAATCACACACATTCTCCTGTCTCACCATTTGCTAAAGATAACTACTTTTAATGCAATTGGTCACTTACGTTCTTGGCACGCATTCCTATGCAATGGTATAGAATTACATAGTAGCTCTTGTGTCCACTCAAGTATTAGCTCTCGCTATATCATTGTAGCTAAGTACGTAGGCTGTGTATTTGACACATAAACTAATTTTATTAAAATAGAAAATATGAAATCCCGTCCCAATTTTTGTGCACACAACAAATTTCCAGGGTCATCTGGTGTACCACCTGGGGGCGCTGGTGGTATGCGTACCACTGTTTGAAAACCACGGACTTAGAACATGGGATTTTACATTGCATTCTTCTTATTTTTAAATTTAATCAACCAGCAATCACAAGTTATATTACAGTATATTAACTTGCCTGTACAGAAAGCTAGGATCTACAGGTACTTTTCTGCTACTTAAAAAACATGGCAAATATATATTTTGATTTGTTGCCATACAAGATGTGCATGACAAAGAATACATAGTCAAAATATTAAGGATTTTCAGCCAATATAATTTTATTATTACTTTTATTTTTCAGCATTGAGTTAAACTCTGATTTCACCTTCATCTATATACATGTATCTCATCACATCCTTCTGTTGTCTTATGAAAATATCAGAATATACTTATTAAGAAAATGTAATAGTTTAATCCTTTCTATTGTTTTATCTCAAGACATCCAAGAATGTTATGTTCTGTAATCTACATTCTGCTTATATGCAGAAAGCTGCAGACAGCTTTCCGAATCTGGAGTAAGACAAGAGAGGCATGTCAAAGTCTTGGACAAGCCAGCACCTGCTGCTTCTTTTAAAATGAAGACTGAAAAGAGAGGATTAGTCTCCCAAGAATCCAAGGAAAATCAGATATCAATACTGAGTATTCAAAACTATACTTCACAAAGTGGGGCAGTGAACACTGCATATTTAGTATGTTATAGTGCAACAGTGTTGGAAACTCTTACATTTATTAATTAATTTCATTATTGTCGTTATGCGGTTATTGCTGTTATAGTTTTGTATGTTATTTATAAACACATTTGTCTCATAAAATCAGCTCATTTAGGATTGTGGCAAAAAGATTCTAAAATGTTCTTTGCTGTTCAAGAAGTTTTATGGAATATTTTCAGAACTCAGACAAGTTTTTCACCTGCAAATGTCTTTCACTTCATTCCTGTATGTTCTTTTAGATTCTGTGTGACTCTCTGATATTTTGGTTAGGATTATGTGCAGTCTGATTTTAGTATATTAGAATAACATTTGAAAGTATAAAAAAAATGTATACTATGAAACCTGTGGTAAAATAACACACTTTCACACTTTCTTCATATTCTGCTTTTGAAGGTTTTATAGAAGCTATTCATTATAAAATAGTCATAGCAGATATAGCAACAAAAGTAATGGAAAATCACGTAGGATATTAAATAGGCGGGCATATACAGTAATTACAAGAAAAATCCAGCTGTCAAACATTTTCTTAAGTTAGCCTTCTTGGAAAAACAACCAATTAATGAAAACATTTCTTTAAATTAATCGTATCACCCATATTTTAAATTAACAAAATGCATTTGGCTCTTTGGAGGTTCCTAATATATACAAAAAAAAAATGTGCTTATCTCATTACTACTGAGTTTCAAAAAATGAACTTCAGTCATATTTAAAAGGGTAATGGACTCATAATACAACGATGTCATAAATCTTCACAAGAGTGAAAGCTGAGGTCCATTATAACATGAACTAGATCTCACTGAACTCAGAACAAATCTCATTTTGTGGGGAAGCCCCCAAGGCTATAGACATAGCAGAAATTTAAAATAAATCATTGTTTTTACAATGAAGAAAATAAAAAGTACATAGAAAAGCAGATTATGCATGCAGTCAGTGTGTAATAGCCCTTTCATCCAATTCTGAACACAAAATAACAGGTACTGAATATTGCAAATGCAAAGCACATTGATCACAAATATCAGCGTAGTATATTCTTATAACATCACCAACAAATTGTAATGAGAAGAAGGTATTTTTTTATAATTTCATATGCAATATCTCCAATTTAAGAATATTTTGTGCTATTGTTTCCCTCATACTAGTTTACTGCTGTAACTAATCAAAATGTTGTACATTCATTTTTATTCTTGTAACTAAAAAATAGAAAAACAAAATAAGAACATACTGTAATATATATATTGCAGCAATATTTATGGAAGTCATTGTAAATGCTCCCAGAAAATGCATAACTGGTATTGCCTTCTATGAAAATAATTCACATTAGAGAAATGCATTTAGTTTGAATTAATCAAAAATGAAAGACCATGTAAGTTAATTGAGAAATCTTCTAATTGAAAATTAGACAAGGTAAAAAGTTATTTCAGTAAACATTTTACATATTACAATTATCTAGGAGATTTATTAGCCTTGGCATGTTCTTGTTTGTCTTTTTTTAATTAGGGTGAATATGTTGGCTCAGATCCTAAATTAAGACTAAGATTAATATATGATTCAAATGAGTTTCTTATAAAAGAATAATTTATTGCTGCCGTATGTGTGCTGTGATTGATGACACAACTGGAATTATGCATAATATGTTAGATATTACTGTCTTCACTCCAAGAAACCCAAATAAACAGGATATTTGTCACATGAAATGTAATATGAGATAATTTTTCATCTTTTTCTCAGACACAATAGGTATGTCATAATGGTGGAACACTATACCATTTAATGTACCGGACTGAACAATTCCTCATTATCACTTTGGTCCTCTTCAAATGTAATTTTCATGTTGTACAACAAAAATGGTTGACACTAGCCAACAATGAAAGAGAATCTCTGATGTTCTCGGGTTTAAGCTACCAGTTTCAATGTCAAAGAAGGTTGCATTTCCACACCATGCTGGCAAAATATGTCAAATCCAGCCATTATGAGTCTACATCTTTTCCTTCTTCCCGGATATTACTTGCTTAAACAACAGGAGGGCTCTTTCAATTTTTAAACCCATTCTAACTCTTGTACACATACAATACATGTACAGTATTAACATTGCTGGATGCATTTTTATGTAAATTAGTTTAATGCTGTTTACCCTCTCAAATGCAAGCATGTTAGTGGAAATAAACTTTGATGCATATTTTCTTTTGTGCTTTTCATGATCATAATACCATCCAACCAACATCATATTGTATATTATATCATACATTATCAACAGGCTTTTGTCTAATGTGTATTAACTTGGTAATGCTGTACAAAATAATCTGAAAAATATTTTCCTCCCTGACCTGAAGCAATTCAGGTTTTAATTTTGAATATCTTGTGTTCAAATAAGTTTTAATATATAACATATAAGATAAACTTATGGACCTCTTTCAGTAGTGCTGCACTCCTTGTCTCATATTAGTATGTTTTGATGTTATTATGTATTGCAAGATGTTAATGTGTTTTTTGTATTTGAATTCATAAGTAAAATACTTTCCTTTAACTTAGAAAACAGCAAGAAAGATGTGTAGCTGTGTTAATTCAAAACCTTTCTCTCTGTAGCAGTTATATTCTGATCTTCAAAGGGTGTTTTCATCATCTGACCTATTTAATGGTTTATGCAATGCATTATGTAGTTATTTCATGAAGGATAATTGCTGTATGTCACTAGTACAATCACCTGGAGTCTGAAGACCTAAAAAATGGTTACACAGAAAAAAGAGGTTTTGAAAGTAAATAACCTCTATGTACTGAAAGGGGAAGATTAAGCAACTATGGAGAGTATGATTCTGAAAAATCCTTTCCATGTCAAACCTCAAGGCCAGTGCTTTCATGATCATTGTATTTTAATAAACAAGCTACAACTCTCTACTAAATTAAAAAAGGCTGTGAATTTATACAAATGGCCAAAAGAACTGTAAATCAAATTTCTCTTAATGAGTTCATGTGGAACATACTTAGTACCTTTGTGCATGTAGCTCATTTTTAATAATAACAGTGATTTAAATATTGAAGACAACTTTGTCATTACCTCAAACAAAATCATTACCTCAAACTTGGATTCACGATTTTACCATTACATCATGGTTATACAGATACACACCAATAACAAAAATTGGAGGCAAAGCGCATTGAGAAGTTTTATAATTTTTCATTTTTTTCTTACATGTCACAGTGCGATATAACATTTAAGCCTTTTTAACATTGATCTGTACAGGTTTTATATCATACCTTATGATGTCTAACATCATGAAACATAATAATACCATTAAAGCTATGTGTTCATGAATATTCAGTTTTGTTTCATTAATAGATTTTTTAGTCCACTAGATGGCACTGTCTACATATCTCGGAGAAATGTTTCTTAACTATGTAAAGGTTCAGAGATCTTGTTAAGCACAGATATTGGGGGATGGTTCCAATTCTGCCCAAACAGACCAAAAAGTATATTCAATAAGAAGTTATACATGTCTAAATATCTGTGCATTTATGGAGATATGTTTCCCCAATTTCTGACTACATGCATGATTCTGTGAAATAAAGCAATCTAAAACTAACTCATTTTGGAGTGTTATTAATTATGCATGGAAAACTCAACATACTGGCTGCTACTCCACTGTATAGCTAGTTGAAAAGTATACAGGAAATTGAAATATGATGAGACTCCAATTCTGGATGTTCCAAGAATCAGAAGTGAAAAATATTACTGGCTAATAACTAACTTATTTAATAATTGTCAAATGTAATTTAAGCTGTGTGGAAGTATTGATTCATACAAAATGTATGATTCTATCTTTCTACTTCTTATCTGTGATGACAGATGATTAAATGTAGAATAACAATATAAAAGACTGACATCTCAAAATGTAACTGAGCTGGTCAGAAAGATCTGATTTAATTCTAAAGGCACAACTTGCCTTTTTAAGCATTTAAATACGCACTGTGTTTACTGATGCAACGAGATCAGACAAATCTGGTCATACACATTATTCTTTACATTCATTAGTTCAAAAAATTTTTTACAATTTTATTTGTGGCAATGATGGCATGCATTTTTGGATGCATGCATGAATGAAGGCAAAATGAATTCCACAGAACATCCAGTTAACTGTTTCACAACCAAAGGAATCTAACATCAGTTAATTTAAAACATTATGTAAATAAAAAATGTATAAACACAAATGTTAAGTCCTATCATGCCAGTATTAAATAATAATCAACAGCAAGAAAGAGACATATTTTCTGTTTCTAAGAACAAATTAAAAGCCAGTCTGCTCAATGTGTTGAGATAGGATACTAATTCATTTCTCAGTGGCTTTTGATATGAATTTTGATATGGATAATGTTTTGATTATTGTTTTAATTTATGCAAGTCCCAAACTGAAAGAAGTGGATGCTTTTTTTAATACTTTTCAATGCAATCTAACACAACAGAAGTATATCCTGCATATAGAAGGTATAATTGACAAAATACGCGTGTTGATAGCAAAGTCTTCAACACATCGGCAAGTATACACAAGCAACATATTTTTTTTCTCTATTTTTAGAGTTGCTGAACATTTTTATTTTACTTTTGATACACCCCAAAACACAACTCATGCTGTGTCTGCTCTCACACACTTACCATCTACAGCAGACACCATTAACATAGCAACCACTCCCCTAAGCTTTTATATTCATAAAAGAAAGGGACACATAAAAACAACTGTAAACAAGGCTAACCAGGCTGATTCTCTGTACCAGAATTCACAGAGGACTTCTCCGTGTGGTGTAAGGTAGCCACTTTGCTGGTTCTGTTTCAAATGAAAAGGTCCTCTTATGAAGAAATAAGCAGACACTTCAATTTTCTAGAGTGGCATAAAATGCACTACATTTATCCTGATGTAATCTGTTAATCTAATTGCTATGTAAAGTGGTTTTACCACTGCTTGAGACTGTGTTTTGTAAAATCAAAAGAGGTTTTATTTCTCTCGCCTTTATAGGATCCTTTTAAAATGAATAATTCTGCTAATTGGTACTGATATATTTTTTACACAAATCTTTTATATTCATTGCAAGTTCTTATTTTTATAGACATACAGTACACATGCAGAGGGAAATTGTATTAACACCAGAATAATGTTAATAATAAGATGTAAGTATTAAGACTAATAAATATGCTTGCTTCCTCAGTCTCCTAACTGAAGTCTAATTCATGGACATTGGAAGATTCTAAGAAGAGTCTGTATTAACAACATGTAACACCTATGCAAACACAAGAAAGTTAAAAAAATGACTAACTATATAGTTCTGACAGGTTTCAAGCTGGAGAACTTTGTTTACTAAAAATAGTGCTTTTCTGCAGTGTTCAGACAACATACTGTATATATTTATAAGCAAGTTTTACACTGCATGCTGACTGTAAAAAAAAAAATGTCCAAACTAATGGACTTCTTTGAAATTTTTAATTTCCCAAATATGGGAAACATTGAGTTAAACATTTAATAAAGCAAAATTGCAAGGACTATTTACTTATTTGTTCAATACAAAAAACAGTAAGAAAACAAACCTAAAAAAATAACTTTCGTTCTTTCTGTTGACATCTACAGATACTGTATTTAACTATCTGAAACTGAATTTGAGAACAAAAAGACATACTTAATATTAAATTTATCTTAAGCAGTACGGAAGTACAGTGATGAGCATTGTTGCCTTGTAGTGCTGGAACCCTTCAGTTCTTGACCTGTAGTGCTATCTGATGGAATTTGTATGTTATCCTTGTGTTCATGAGCGTTTCCACCAGGTGCTCTGATTTTCTCCCAAACATATTGATTGGTTAGTTAGCCCCAGTGTTCACTGATAAATTTAATCAGACTTATTGTATTGTTCCTGTACCAAAGGACAAAATAGCTTGTCTGAATGACTATAGACCAGTTGTTTTACTTTTGTCACAACAAAGACTTTTGAACATGATAAGTATCTCAAAACTATTACAGATTCACATCTCAATATTCTACATATTGCATATAGGACCTACAACTCAGTGGATGATGCTGTTAACATGGGCCTTCACTATATTTTGATGCATCTACAGATTCAGCCATTCAGAATGAGTGGGGATAATGCAGTACTTTGTGATTCAGGTGCTGCGGGCTACTACAGCTTTTTAAAAATACTCAATGTGGGACTGCACTACTTTGTAAAACTACCAGGTGGAGCAGTGAAAGCTTAACGTGGTGAGTGGAGAATTTGGGCTGTCGCCAGAAAACACCTGGTTTCAAATCCCTGTCAATGCTGAGGGACAATCTTTTTCCAATTTTAGAAGTTAAGTTGTATAGTGTTTAGACTTTTGCTAATTTTAAACTGTGT
Source organism: Atractosteus spatula (assembly GCF_055471065.1). NCBI lineage: Eukaryota > Metazoa > Chordata > Actinopteri > Semionotiformes > Lepisosteidae > Atractosteus > Atractosteus spatula. Next base: position 41,084,507 of record NC_142706.1, read on the forward strand.
ATTACAGCATATTAAATATTAAAATAATTAAAAAGTAGGCATATTTTATAAAAGCAAGACTGTTCAGTTGGATATATAAAAAAGTTTATTATTCTACTGTAGGTTGTGAACATGATTTGCCTTTTTCAGGCTTACATCCACATTGAGAAATTCCAAAAGTAAATTTTGGTAGAGGAAAATAAAAACAGCAGCATAACGTAATATATACCTAATGTACACACAGTAGATGGTAATGGATGCTAAATATAAAAACGTACACAACAGTATTCCACCTTCTTCATAAATATTTTATGCATCAAAGTCTTTAACTTGGTGACTTACAGGGTTCTAATATTATTTAACATTAACATTATTTGTTCTAACATTATAAAGTTTATATACTGTACTTCATAAAACACCACCATTTAATACCACTCGATAATAATATTAAAATGGAATCATGTAACTAAGCAGCTGAAAATATCACAAGTGGATGTTTTGGAAACATACTGTCATTATTTTTTTTTAACTTTTATTGTCCTTATAGTGATAATGTCCGTAATGTAGCATGCTCTACGCAGGCGGTTCAGAGTCCGATCAGAGCATTACTTTGTTTAAGAAACGTTTGTTTCTTAAATAGCCGAATATATAAAAATAGTTCACTATTATAGCTTGTTGTGAACGCGATATGCCTCTTCAGGTCTACATCTGAATTGAGAAAATCTATATTTTGTCTTAATCCAAATTTCAGCAACCAGTAATCAGCAATTTAACTTTAAGTTCAAAGCTTTAAACTGTATATTGTACTGTACAGTACTGCACAGCCCAAAGACTTACTGGGAGGTTGTTTCTGGCAAAATTGGCCCCGGTGTGAGTGTGTGTATCTGGATAAATTATTATAAGTGATGGTTTAGTGATTAAGGATTTCTTCACAGAATTTTTTAAGTTAAACAAAGGAGGGAAGAAGGGTTATTTTTGCAATTGCCAGTAACTGTAGAACAGCTTATCAATATGTTGAAACTGTACCATGACAGTTAAGACAGACGTATTACACCTGAGCCAGTGACTACTGTTCAGTATGTTGTGACAATGCTGTGTGGTTCTGCGGAAATTATTCTGTAAACTGAAGAGTTATAGAGGAGACACATTGTGTATCTCCTCTTTTTATATTTGTGAAAACGTTCCAATTTAAATGCATTACAAAATATAATATTAATAATATTAATTTTTAATGTTAAATTTAAAGTATTAATTATTAAAGTTTTAACTGCATTAAGAAAATCTATATTTTGTCTTAATACTAATTTCAGCAATGAGAAATTTAACTTTTAATTTTGATTAAGAAAAATATTTCACACATACTGTACTGTAGAGGCTTTGAAACCATATCTACACTATATTTATACAGTATGCAAAAATACAAAGTATACGAAGCTTGAATTATTGCTTGAGAAAGGTTTAGATGTCTATGGTAACACATCATTATCATTTTCTAAACATGGAAAAAGAAATGTAAAAGATAAACAACAATAATAATAATAATAACCAAAAGAGAAAAAATACAATAAAAAAACAAGAACATACATGATAAAAGGTTAAGGTAATCAAACTAATGTCCTAGTAAAATGGTGAGTTTAAAGTTTAATTGTGAAAAGAGTAAAATAATTTGTCTTTCAAAGAGTCAAAAGAATCTAAAGTCATTCTATAACAAAGGAGCAGCCAAGGAAGGAGTGTAAATGTGACTCCTGTAAATCTACTGTACCTGCAGAGTTTTGGACATTAAGCCTTAAATGTTATAAATGCATGAATGAAGCACTCAGCATCAGACATTGATAGAAATTGCCTAATGCGGGCAACATTTCTAAGGTGAAACGTGAGGCTCAAATGTGACACCCAAATTCTTTGGAGAGAATCAAGTATGAATCCCAGATTCCTGACTCTGAAAGGTGAAGCTATCTACCATTACTGTGAAGCTCTCCAGCTCTTCCAGCTGTTGCCCAAATATACTGTAAAATATATTTATAGTTAATATTGTTACAGCTATAGGTGGCTACAGAAGTGTATATAAGAATCTAGATACAATGACAGAAAAAATCTAAATACATGCTACCAAGTATTCAACTCATAAGACTGTAGCATTTAAATTGAGGATAGTAAGTTGTATCAGAGAAAGCTTTCCAGATGTATTACCAGGCACAAAACAACGTCCTATTATCAAAGTGATCCTACTGGATTTGAGAATCAATATTGAAAAACAAACCAGTATACAGTATATAGGATGTACTATTATTTTTTTCTGCACCAGTTATACTAGTAACCCATGTTTTACAATGCAGGCGAGATGCACAATCAGAACAGATTTGTGGAGAGCTTTTATTCACACCAGGCAGAATTCTGAAGTGCATATTTTGAGAGCTTCTTAAATAATATTTTAAATAAAGTGCAATAAAAAACTCATCATTCTCAATATAACATTAGGTCTTGGTGACGGTTTCTGTTTATTCATTTTTTTTTCTGAAAAAAAATGCAAGGCCACTGCAGAAGCATGTTATGCCTGCAGCTGGTGTTAATGGAGACATTGATTAATATGGACGCTAATTAAAAGTGGTTAAAAGCAGTGCAGAAGTGCAGAGTTTTTCGCTTCTGGTGGAAAAATTGAGTCAGTGACATCACTAGGGAGCACTTACAAACTGTATTCTTTCATTTTTTCACTGATTAGTTTTCCTGCACAAAATAAACAGGAAACCAATAATAAAAACTTACACACAGTACAGTATCTTGGAATTTAAGGAAATAATAAGAACATAAAAACAATTTTCATTTTAAAACATTTTTCAAGCCAGTTTATTGAGAGTTGACCATGACCATGAAACACAGAATGCAGTAATTAGGCTGTTTTTTAACAAGTTCAAAACAATTGGATGTGGCAGTTGCTGTGTTGGCTAGCAAAGAGTCTCACAAACTCACCCGCATCAAGTGATTGTGCTTGTTTTGGTTCAATGAAAAGCACTCTAAACCTGCATCAACCCATCATCTACCATACAGTAGTTGAGTGCAGATGATTCTTCACCAGTTTTAAACTTGAAAAGCTGCGCTCACAAGCAGAACTACCCACTGTAAAGCTATTGCAATTCTGCACCTGTGAAAAAGTTCATAACATATATTTAATTGGCTTTAAAAGAACACAAGTGGAGAGCCTTTCCATTATCAGCCATCTTCTTACTTTAATGCAGCTCAAGCCTCAGATCCTCCACATCAGACTCATGGGTTCTGGCCAATAACAGAAGAGTTTTTCTAGATAGCTGTTGCTGGATGGATTCAGTGCCTCTATTTCTTTATTATATCACTATTTTCTTTAAAGACATTTTGTATCTCCAATAGCTTTTTTGAATAATGCAAGTTCCCTATAAATCTATTGTCAATTTGAAAATGTAAACCCCTAGATTCTACAGCTCTATCAGCATTGTTTGCTTCATAAATTTCCTCCAGCACCCTGACGATCTACAAAATTTCTGCAGGCTAAATATCTGCAAGCCTACCTTGTGTCACTTAGCCTTACCAAGTTTAGACAATATCCATTACAGTATACATAAAATGCATGTTTGACTACCGTCTTGACTCTCATTGACACACTGAAATGTGTTACACTCATGACTGTTGCTCCATCATATCTTTGACCTAAAAAGTATTCCTTGTATTCCAGCCCATATCTTTCTAAACAGACAATTATTTTTTCTGTCAGTCCTGTAGCATCTAAACAATCTGTCCCTTGTAATTCTAGGAAGCTTTCTTGCACTACAGTAGTACTGCAGAACAAAAGAAATTTGGTCCTTTATCTTTGTTTTTTATCATGGCAATTGGTCCATTTAACCTAATTTATAATCTCTGATCTCACCATTTCTGTTGAACATTGCAGAATTTCACTTTGCATTGTCTGTCTGGATCATTTTTGTCTTAACCACTGGATTGTGTTTCCAACTATCTGTAAAATAACTTTTATGTTCTTTGATTGCTTTGACTCATTGTGTCCTCTCTGAGCTATATTCTGGGTTGCAGTAAAAAGGAGAACTTCAGCTTTGAAGAGGACTTTAGTTGAGATGTACTGTCAATTCTCTAATATCATTTTTCTGTGGGTGAGGTCCATAAGGTCTATAACCAATGGGTTTCTCTCTGCCACCCTCTTATATGCATGCCAAGCAAACAATGATTTTAAGTGGTGTTTGATTTGGAAAGCAAAATGGAAACTGTCATCTTTTAACATAGCTTTCTTCCAGTTTGTGCATCCACATGATTATGAAAACACAGAAGCTGGGGTATTAGGTAGGGCAAAATGTCTGCATGTAAAGCTTGTATGTGTCTGATACCATGCTGGATTAAAACTCCTTTTTTTGGGAAACTTAAACTGTGGCTGCACTGGTCCCTCAATTAGGTTTTGTTTCCTCCGTCTGCTCCGACATTCCTGGTTGCATTTTAGGGCATGTGCATGCCTCCTTATTTACATTCTCCTCTGAACCATCCAGCACAGTCCAGGCCTCCCTCTTTGGGAACGTAGCACTCTGCGGCTTGCCATCCCACTGCTGCCACCATATATGTCACAGTCTCCTCCTTGCAGAGTTTAGAGGCGTAGATAGAAGATAACAATAATGATGGCACAGCCACGATTGCAAAGATATGCAATAGTGTTTATTATGAGGAACTATGTTCCCAAAGTCCACACCCAAAAAAAACAAAGTGAAAACCACAAACTAACCAGAAAAAAAATAACAACACAAAGTACAAAATATATACATTAATTACTATACCAAAAAAAACACTAGATTGTTGTAGGCAGCTCCAATTCTACCCCCACAATCCACCTTCTCCTAACTCTCCTCCTTCAATCTTGAAGAGCTCCTTTTCTAGGTTAAACTCCTCCCCCTAGAATATTCCACTATAAAGCACAAAAAATAATTTGACAAAATAATAATCAGAATTCTGATATAAACATTTCTTCATTGAATATACAATTAAACAATGAACATATTATTACCAACAATAAAACATCACACTCCTTTTATGTACATAATTGTTGTTTTGGCAAATACTACCCCCCTTTGAATGGTATCTTCGTACCAATCAATACATGCATGCGCAATCCTGAAACAGGCACTACTAAGCCAGCCCCTGTTGCCATGCCAAAGTTTGGGTCCTACAGATTTGCGGGAGAAACCATTTTGCCGGTGAGGAATCTAAACAGCTTATTTATCTGAGATATGTGAGTTGATTACCAATTTGGTTCATTTCACTTCTAAAACAAAGGAAAACAGGTGTTTGGTTTGAGTAATGATACATTTTGATAGTACAGGAACAAGCTTACTTTACTCTGTGTGTGCACCCACAGAGCAAGCAAAGCTATCCCTGTAATTCCAGACTAGTGTGTTTATATTGGAAACCAGCGTTATTGCCTTTGTTTAGATAGTGAAATGTTTACGTATGTGTGTGTCTGTGTTCATGTGGCTACCTCATGAGTGCCAGGTGATCTGGAAACGGAGTCTCCAGTCACAGCATTATTGACATCTATAAATAGTAAACCAGGCTAAAACATCATGAGTGCAACTATCAAAATTAACATATTAATATCACTGTACATTTATCAATATTACTGATGTTAAACCTTACCTACTCTGTCTCTTACCAATTGATCTAACATCTGCTGACTATGCTTGATCTGTGATGTTGTCACATTCCAGAGCAGAAATCATGTGCAACTAAGCTTACTAACATAGCTGCATAGGAAAAATCGGAATGATTTGCTGCCAACACCAACCATTTGCAATATCAGCTTCATTTACACTCTTAAAAAGACACATCTTAATCGTATCCTGTGTTAAGTTTTTCTTTTCTTGGTTAAATTTAGACAATACAGGACTTTAGATAACCCCTAAAATGGGATGGCAGCTGGGGTGGCAAAGCCATTTAGGGGTTGCAACTGCCTGCCCGTGCCATCTCTCAGGCTGTGCCCCTGCTTGTAAGTAAAAAATTGTAAATGTGTATTTCTATGGCGCTAACAACACTTGCAGAATAACAAGGAAAATGATTAATCCATGTGATTAATTAAAAATCACTGAAAGAACTGTATAATCCTGGATAAAAAATTATAAACAATCACATAAATATTTATTTTAATTTCAAACAGTAAACAGATAGATAGCCATATTTCAAAATGGAATGCTTTCATTGTTCTAATTGAATATTCCTACCTTAAACCATTCAAGATAATTGTGTTTTTTATTTAAAAAGATTTGAGATTTTATTGTATAGAAGACTGTAGCTTTGAATCAATTATTTGATGTAAGGGAAGCTCTGGACCAATGTAGCTTTTGTTAATTTACAGCCTGCAACCACTTTGGATGAGAGCCAGATGTGTCTCAGCCATATACTTTGGCATTAAATTAATACATTTTGAAAATGGCAGAAAATCCTTACTGTGCCAGTCCACTTTTTATGCTTCCCATAGAGGGACATCTCTGTGCTTATGTTGTAGCCTGAAGCGTGTTGCGATGAAAGCCAGATGGCTGAAATATTTTAGTTTTAACTGAGGCCATTTCTTTTAGCAAAATTTCTTATTTTACTCAAGGTTATTTTTCTTCATAAGAAATGTACAGACAAAAATCCACAAGGTCCCATCAGATACTGTATCAAAAGTGTGCTTGTGATACAATTGCTGATTAAAAGGGAAACCATATAAGGAAAATGAAGGTAAGCACAATGTAGTGTTTTAAGCAGTGATGAAATATGGTGTGGTGTGTTTAGATGTAATCAGCTATTTTCATATGACAGTATAGTTACATATGATTGACAAACAAACACTATAGAGTGAAATTATTTTAAACCCAGCATTTACAGATGCAGCCATTCAAAATGCGCGGGCGATACCGCATTATTTTCCGGTACGCTGTTACCGGTAAATACCGCGAGTTACCGGTAAATACCGCTAGCAAAATAATAGTATCCGGAATTTCCGCAAGGTGGAGCTAATAAAGCTCAACCTCTCATGTTTGAGCTGTAGCCATCAAAGTCTTTAACGAAGATATTACTAATAGTATTAATAATGAATGACCTTGGACAAGCTGTAAGTGTAAACTCAAAGTATTGCCCTGGTCCACATTCTTTTTTTCATTGACCGTCTTTGTAAAAGTAACACCACAGCATTTCGCAATCACGCATTTGTTTCCAATCATGCAAAGTACAGTAATTTTTGAGAATCGATTCGCCATGCCTTTCACATGCTCATAAAAGAGATTGATTTAGGAACATAAACATATTACCGTATGCAAACTGTACTGTATACAGTATGTATATGTATATTTAATGTCTTAACTGTGCCCGTTTAAGTATTGAATATTTATATGGAATTTTACCACTGAAGGGAAATCTTAGTGCCTGAGCATAAAAAGAATAGGAGCATACTGCAACGCGTGTGAAGGCCATAAACGATATTAATTTTGGAACATAAACATACAGTATATGGCTGGTCTCGGTACTTTAAAGAAAACATACACGAAACATGGTTTCATTATGACCAGAATTGGTCTTAAGATATTTTTAACTTGATTTAAAGTATTTGAGAGGTATGTCTTGACACCAATACTACGTAAATACTGCTCACGTATATGTTTCTAGGTTTATATTATGCATTTCATACGGTCAAATTACGTTTGAGCAACTGATAAGAAGCACGAAACGGTATGCCCAGGGCGTTTTAGTTTCGTTTTGTGCGGGGACTGCTTTAACTATATCGCCGTGGATTGATTAGAGATATCAAGTATTGATATTGATTGAAATATTGCAGATTTTGGTTACGTAATATTATTTTCTATTTTCACGTTGTGAATATATGATTTGGGCAAACAGAGCCGCAAAGAAGTACATTATGGGTTGTTGTTTTTTTTTGCAGTTTTATCTAGAACAAGCGATGCTTAAACCTTTGTCTGATTCTTGTGAAACTATCCACACGACAGTTACAGTACCTAGGAGTTGACTTCAGTGATGTCACTGATGGGATGTTTCTAAAAATCCATCCTCTGTAAAACATCTTCTCTAGTTGTCCTGCATATGTATTCGCTAATGAAGCTGTGTGTTCTGAGCCTGGTTCTCTACATTTCTGTATGAACCAGCTTAGAGGGCTAAAGACAGCTTGTGTTTAAATTGAGTGTAAGGTAATTTATGCTTCTAAAGTCATGGTCAGCATTTATTATTGTACTGTGCTGTAAACTTGTTCTCTGCCTAATTACATTATTTTATAGCTTTATCAAATCTGTACATTGTCTGTCGATAATGTTTCTGTAGTGCTTTTTCAGCACTCTGCATGTGACTGCGCTGGTGGCGCTGTGGGTTAGGTTCCTGACTCCCATGTCACACAGTCTGTGATTGAATCCCACTGGAACTATGAGTTTTTTTTAACAAACATTTCTTTGAAAAAATGAAACGTTTCCCTTGGTCAGAGATTAAATAAAACCTCACTCGCACCAAACAAATTTATATTTCTAAATATCACAACATGATCAGATTTAAGTCTTTTTAATAACAATGAATAGTCACCTATGCGTTACAAAATAAACATTTATATTGATTTCAATCGCATTTTGATTTAAATCGTAAACGCGTGTTTAAATATATGTGTTTAAAGGCGATATACCGTATAAAAGCGCTGATTCTTATGGAATGTGTTCCGCCGGGGATTCAAAAAATGTATTTTCTTTAATCGCGTATCTAAGGAAAATTGCAGTATAACTTTGTTCATGCACAAACAGTGGCATGTTACATTATTAATTTGGGTGTCTCCTCTTGCCAGAAAGCTCTAAATTGCATTTTGAGTACGGTTTTTGACTTTTTCTAAATTGCAACCCATAAATAAAGCTGATACAGTTTAGACTTACTGTATTCTAAACTGTATTACAGCAGCACATTGGACAATGCAATGTAAATTGCAAAAATGCACTTGGAATCTGTTCAAGCCCTACTACGAAAATTATTTAAACTGCGACACTTATCATTCATCTTTAAATAAACTTTATTTTATATAGCGTTTTAAGCAAATAGGTAATTAGATTGCTCATAAACCTAATCGCTTTTTCTACATAAACACAGCGTGATTGCTCTCTGAAAATGCTTTTTCTTTATATTTAGGCTCAGATTTCAACTATAGATCGTATTATTATAAACTTTCGTGGAATAATGTCTTTTATGTAAACCATGTTTGCTATTAATTCATTTAGGGCTAGAATACTGTACGTTCATTGTCTTCCAATCGAGTTGAGTTGACATTGGAAGCTTGCCACGCCCGGTCTGTTACACCAACGCATTAGCATGTTAAAGCGATTTCATTGAGGAGCCTAGTTTTTTAACTAGTAAGTACTGTACTTCCTACTTTGAAAATACCTGTAAAACCGGTTTAATTCGTCACAGCCAGCACTCCCGCAGAGAGGGGGGTTGTACTCGTTAATGTCCGATGACATACAAGTGGAAAGATTACAGATTTTAATCGTCTTTTTTCTGAACCAGGGAAAATCTGAATGCTGAATGAATAAAAGCATTTTATTAAAAACGCGTTTGCGTTTGTCTGGTATTTACTTTGGTCCCTTTTAACTGTTTTTCGATCTACTGTATTGCTTTGAGATGCCACTTTTAAAGGTGATATGTAAAATAAAGTTTTTTATTATTGTTATAGAGAAACATGATCAGATTTTCCCTGGTTCAGAAAAAAAGATCTAAAGTGCTACACCTTACTTTCTTAATTCGATGTATTTAAAGCAGTGAACTACTGTAGGTGTAACATAACATTCAGAAATACAATCGAGAATAGTTTTGTGGTGTTTGTTTAGATGAAACGTTCCTAAAACGTATAACGTAACAAAATTAAAGACGATTAAAATCTGTAATCTTTCCACTTGTACTGTATGTCATCGGAAAGTTTCTGCTTTGTGTAAGGATGGTATCAAAAAGTAATCTTAAGTGGTGAGAAAGCTGTGCTCAATGTATTTAAGGGACTTAAAAGTAAAAGGAGATGCTTCATATTGCTTGACTAATTTTAAAAACTAAGTTATAAATGCAGACGCTCCCTCGGTGCCGCGCCGGGTGTAAATATCAAAATATACATTCGTCCCGGGCAGAGGCCGAAGAGCACCCAGCTGGGGTGCGCAGGGAAGAGCAGGACAGGAGTGAAAGGCGGGTTTTAGGAAGGCGTACAGTCTGGGCAGGTATAGATTACACTTTTCTAAAAGGTATTTGAAAAATAAAAACGATTGCAATCTAATCTTTCCACGTTTGATCCCAAAATCCCAAGAAAAATAAATCTAAACGGGTAGAAAGCTATGCTGAAAGTTTATTAAGATACTTAGAAGACAAAGATACTGTATCAATTTATGTTGCATTAGTCTGATTATGATTAAAAAAACACATATAATTAAACACGCGTTTGCGATTTAAATCAAATCACGATTTTAATCAGTATAAATGTTTATATTGTAATACATACTGTCCAGCCTCCATTTCTCTATAAAAATTTACTCTATTACACACACACACACACAATAGAAGCAGGAAGCAGAAGCAGGGACCGTTGTCAGAAGGGAAGAAGGTGACTATTCGTTGTTATCAAAAATGACTTAGAATCAATCATGTTGTGATATTTTGAAATATAAAAGTCAATTGATTGTCCATAACATCGCTATTCTATTTTTTCGAAGAAATGTTTGTTAAAAGAAAAGTCCAGCACCAGCTGGATTTGAACACACAACCCATGAGTTGGTAATCAGGCATGTAGACCAGTGGGCTACAAGGGAAGTCGTGTGAAGAGTGAGGCGAAACAGTCCTACACAGCCCTGTCGCAGTACACGAATATAATCATATCGTTATTAAATTCTTTAGATACGCGATTCCATATTATATTAGCAGAAAAGCTTAAAACTACCACTTTTTCACACGCTATTTCACATGTTAGTTAAATACTTCGATGCTTGAAATGTTTAGGGAGAAATGGAATACCAGTGTGTATTTTTCCTTTAAAGTACCGATTCCAGGAATCTGACTGGCTGACACCCTTCTGAAGTGGTTCCATAAGATCTGGTATACGGAAAAGAAAGCGTTGATAAAAAAGCCTGGATTCCCATGTATCTCAGAGAGCGAGTGATCAGAAAAAGGAACAGCTGTTACACCCAGGTTTTACGCTCTCTCTCTGTTGAATGAATGAAAGCATTTTATTAAAAACGCGTTTGCGTTTGTCTGGGTATTTACCTTGTAATCTGTGGTTTACATCTACTGTATTGTTTTGAGATGCCACTTTTAAAGGTGATATGTAAAATAAAGTTTTTTATTATTGTTATAGAGAAACATGATCAGATTTTCCCTGGTTCAGAAAAAAGACGATTAAAATCTGTAATCTTTGCACTTGTACAGTATGTCATCGGAAAATACAATCAGTTTCTGCTTTGTGTAAGGATGGTGTCAAAAAGTAATCTAAGTGGTGAGAAAGCTGTGCTCCTCAAAGCGCTTTACAGGATAAAAACAATAACAACAATAGTGGCTGGGCAAACGATTTTTTTTTATAGAAATACAAAATGAGATACTGTATAATGATGTGTGTAGTGTTTCATAGCCGTTCAGGGAGGCCAAATATGTAATCATAGTGGCTCTCTGAAGGCACCAGTTCTGTAGGGTTTGGGGCATTTACTGAGACAATTATTAATTGTAGCAGTAAATCACAAAATTGATTCTTTTGATGGCTTTAGAATCCAACCATGCGACATAACTCAAACAACGCACACACACAGGTACTAATACACGAGGATACATTTATTAATACATAGAATATGCATGTAAACCTAACAGATCTTATCGAGAGGGTTATCAGAATACAAAAGGTATATATTCAATCAGTTACAAAGAGTTACACATCAAGAGGACATACGTTCAGTATATCATTCATTAAGACCGTTTCGTAAATGAACTTGGTTACAACTTCTACATTAGATACTCAAAACAAGTACATAACTCTTAGGAATTAAATTGATATCAACTGGTTGGGATAACAATTGAATTCTCGAGCTGTAATGCATTGAAGTTGAATACTCATCCAATTTCTGGGGATTCAGATCTCCTGCGGGCACAAAGAAACAGTTGCAGGCTGTTGCTGTCCAATCCGCGCTCTCTGGCTCCGTGCCAGGCTGTGCTGTGCGGCTTGCGACGGTGCGCTGCTGATGCTCACTGACCGGCTAGTTAGTGTTGGCTTTAACTAGCAAAGTTTGTGCACAGGAGAAAATATGACTGTGGGTCCCAGCAAGTCAGGAAGAGGACCGGTTCGTTCCTGATGAAGACTAGTTCTGAATAGTGATTCAGCTGTCCACAGTTCCGATCTGTTCACGAGGCCTGCTGCTGGTTACTCTCTGGCAACCTCCACTCTAGACTCTTAGAACAAAGGAAAGTTCTGGCACTCGGACACACTGGCCGTTCCGTGGTTGTCCGGGCTGAGTCTCAGGATGGTCAGGAGGCGCGCTGCGAGAATGTCCTGCCCTTGGGAGCCTTCTGCTCCTGGGCCGTCCTGCCCTGGAATTCTCCTTTGAATTCCCTTTAGAACAGTCCACAGAATCCTCTCCAGAATCTTACTGAATCTGAATCTCAATCTGAATCTTGTTGAATCTGAATCTTGTTGAATCTCAATCTCCAGGCCTGTGTTGCCTGTTTTTACCTGGAGGAACTTCAGCTCGTTGATTGGCTGAAAGTTCCATGGGCATCAGAGTCCCACGTGGGTTACTCGGCCCTACCAGTCCCTGATTGGTTGACCACGGTGAGATATGAGTCACTTACTCCTGACACTTAGGAATGCAGTCCAGATGTCCAACTGGCACTCCCTAGACAGATAGGCGCCAATGGATGACCATTGATCATGATAGCCAGGCTTAGCTAAGTGCACCCCCCTTTGGGAGCTGTCCTAGGAAACCTTAAATCATCTTGCATGAATAGTTTCTCTGTGGCTGCACCACAGAGATGAACAGAGAAATGGGGCCTCATTTGGGAAGCTCAGAAACACTTAATTCTGCCTTATTATTAAGCCTCGCCGCTACATATCCCCCCTTTTTGAAGGTCACGAGGTCCTGAGGCGTTGTTGCCTTCAAAACAAAACAGAGTTAAGTGATGTCCCTTGCCATTAGAACATTAATCTTAAATGTCTACATTACTCCTCGAGAATTCATACCGGAACCAGCATTGGATACAAACAGGATGAATAACATCTGGAGTATGTATAAACACGGTAGGAGACATTATCTAAGTCTAGGAATTACACATCAGGAAGTTCACTGTCAATATCTGATACCTCTGTGGTAGATATTTGGGGAGAAGTCACTTCCTTTCTTTTGGCATGCTACCTTTGACTCATTCATGCTACCCGGAGTACATCTTGATGTAAGAGTACATCATTCAGAGTACACTGTCAGTCATGATCCAGCTACCCGGCAGCAGTGTTACAATAACAACAGTTCCTGTTCCCAGCCCCCCTGATGAACCACAACACCTGTGTTGGGCACCTGCCAGGGTGGTTTGGAGGTTTGTTCCATTAAAGCAAACTAACTACCTGTACCTCTTCAGGGCTTACTGTTTCTTGGATTTCTATCCAATTCCTTAGTGTGGCACCTGAAGGCATCCATGACCTCAAGTTTGGTCTTATGTTGTCTGGTTCTAGACCGTACAGTGTTAAGTTACCATGCTGTACTATGGCCTCCTCAGGAACTTAAAGGAACTGTTTTATTAGGTAGCTGCATCATGCCTGTCACAAGTCACAGTGTCAGTTAAACGTGGTGTGCTGACCAGCCATTTACTTCCCACCTGCTCTTCATGGGGTTCATTAACCTTCCTCTGCTCGTTAGTAGCTTTACACCCTTCATTGGTGAATCGTTTAGACACAGCCAATGGATAGCTTTGGTAGCCATACCCATCTCAAGATTTGGAACCGAATTCAATCTTGGTTTGCCTTCTGGGTGAGCTATGAACGATGGGGTTAATGTCACACACTCCTCTACTGAGAAGAGTGGAATCAAGTGGGTTGGGAATTGTGCCGTGGTTAGACTGGCTACAGTGGCACTAAGCTCCCTTAACAGGTCTTGTGTCAACATTCTGGCCTGTTGCACACAAGCATAAACCCACTGTATAACACCAACAATCATGTCCACTGGTTGGGGAATAAGGTTTAACCCTGTTGCATAGGAAATTGCCTGTAGGGTTTTCCCTAAGCTTTCCAACTTTTGCTGCTGTCGATACAGTCTGTCACTACCCTCTGGTATCTCTGACACCTGCCTTCTTGGGGCAGTCAGGGTGAGAGTGCCAGTAGCACACAAACCTACCAGAAAAAGCAAACGTGCAACAGTGGCGGCAGCGATCAGTCCTCCCAAAAGTCTTTTCGGGTGGCTGATCCCAGTCATCTCCTTCTGAGTGACTGTCGCCTTTCTAAGCTGGCGCAGCGTGTACATGGTGTCTTTCTCAGTATGCCATGTGGCATCTTGGGCACCAACATCCTGGAAATCTGGGGAGATCTGACACAGCTGCTGATGCTGCTCCTCCATTTCCAGGGCATCTGCTTTTTCGATTTGTTCATGCCTGTGCTCTAGGAACCCTGCAGGGGGCGGTGCAGCGGTGGACCATGCCTGACCCTCGGCTGAGTGGTCATCTGGAGCACCTGAGTGATCTGGGATTGTTACCCCATTCTCACTGTTCAGGTCCACCCTGCACACTTCCTGATTGAGGAATCCCTCTATCGGCATGTTTACAGTCGTTCGCTGGGGGTAGGTGTAGGACACCTGCTCGCTCCCCCCTTCCCTCGCTAGGGGTTCAGGGAGCTGCCCCAGCACTGGGATAGCTAGTTCATTGTCTTTGAACTTACTATCACCCACCAGGCCCATGTCAGTGCAGGCGGGGATTCTGACACCCCTCTTTGCGATGTCCTGCACTGGCAGGCGGGTGACTTGACCATCCAGCTCCAGTCTGGGTGAACCACTGTTGGTCAGACTCAGACTGACAGACTGAGCTGGTGGCTGTAAGAAAACCGGCTCGGCTTTCATTCCCTGTCCCTTCTGGGGGACTGGGTGTGTTGGCAACCCTGCTGTCGAGGCAGGAACAATCAGGTCAGTCTCACTCACTACCTGGTAGTTGTGAGAAATAATGTTACCTGACTGCAGGTTCCCTGGGTCACAGCAGAGGGAATCGGCATCTGGGATCAGGTGTGTCCACAGCGCAGTAGTCTCAGCGTCCAGCTGGACCTCCTGTCTAACCTGTGAATGTTGCACCAGGGGCACCTGGCGGTGGCCCCATGACAGCTGCTCAAGCAGATCCTCACTGATAGAGGACCTCTCAGGGCTAAGGGTGAGGGCTACATCACCAACCTGCTCTCCTGCCATCTGGATCCCTTCCACCACTGCAGGGTGGTGGTCCTGACCCCTCTTGGGTGCCAGGGTGCACAGGGAAAGCTCCTTTTCATCGCCAGGTGGGGAGATCTGCTCCTCTTTAGGGATGTAAAAGGTGTGTGCTTTACCTGGTGGATCAGGCGGCTGCTCGGAGCACCGCTCCTGCGGCATGGAGGCTGTTGGGACCTTGGCCAGGGCACGACTTCCCTGTATATCCGGGGAACAAGAAAATATTTGTATTTCTTGTCCAGAGGGAACAGAAGGAATCTCCACATAGGCTTCTGTGTTCGGTGGGCACTGTGTGAGCACAGTCTGCCTCTTGGCCCCCCTTTCCTTCTGTACAGAAGGCTTAGGAGCCTTGACCTGTTTCCACACTTTGCCTTTCTGGTGATCCACCAAAGGTTCCACTCTGAGTCGCATGCCCTTTTCTTTTTCAACCCGTTTGAGCTTGCCGTGTGACATCAAACACCTTTCAACCTCAGTGTCAATCAGTGTCTCACTGGGTAAGACATCTCCCATGGCAGCCTTGAGGTAAAAGCTTCCTGCTTTTCCTCTGTGTTTTACTGCCTGCTCTGTGACTTCAGGGGTGGAGTCAGCACTCGCTTGGGAGTGGCTGACCTCATCCAGGCAGGAACCCTTCCGCTCAATCAGATAGACTGAGGGAGGGAGAGGGGGCGGGTCTCCGCCTCCTCCAGTGGAGAGTATCAGCTCATTCACGCTTCCGGCAGCCTTGGGGAGCGGTTGTCCCTGTCCTAATAAAGCTTGTTCAAGCCTGGCCAGGCGGGCGGCTACTGAATCCTTTTGTTCAGCCTTTTCTAGCCCTTTCCCTTCCCCGGTGTTCTCATGGCACTTAGGACGCTGGGTGCGGTCCTGTGTGAGTGCTTTGGAACGGGGCTTAGCCAGCTCAGGAGCCTGTGCTCCTTCGAGCAGGGGGGAATTAACCCTGCTGGCTCTGACGGCGAACACAGTCGCTTTAGCAGCTTTTTGCTCAGAGCGACTTTGGACATCATACTCCCAGGCTTTCTGCGCGAATCTCTTAATATCAGTCATTTTCGTGGTCTGTGCATCTGTATGCATTAAGATCATCTTTCTGACTGACGGGTGGAGATTCGCAATGAATAAACCCTTGAAATGTGTGTTCTCTTCGCAACCCTCATAATTTCGCCCTGCAAAATAAGTTCGTCTAAGTCTCTCGTAATATTCGCGAGGGGACTCTGCTCTCTCGTGCTTAATGTTAAGAGCGGCGGCTATCGCAGCAGTCGGGTCAATAAACGCACTGTATTCTTCGATAAGTGCATGACAAAGCTGTTCAAAGTCATTACAGACTTCTTTCATCTGCCTAGCCATCCACTCATGTACAGCTCTGCTGGTAGTTTTCCTGACCAGAAACACTTTCTCCTGTTCTGTGGCGTTTGGCAGGAACTGCAGGTTATACCTGAGGTCTTGAATATAACTCTCGATATTATTCTCTGACACTGCGGGGTCAAATCTCTCTATGTCCTTCGCTAGCTCTCTCAGAGAATGGAGATTTATTCTTCTAGCTTCTCCGCTGACGGAGATATGGAAGAGATCGTGGTCAGACTTGTCGCTGCTAGAGAGAGTGCTTAATAGCGACTCGAATTCAGACCTTTTAGCAACCATCGTTAAACTTAAAGAGTATTACTTTTAAGTACGAAATCACAGTTTTACCACAGAAAACCACAAGATCAAGTATGCAATCAACCCGGTAGATTGCAAAAGATCACAAAACAATCAAGCACTGCTTAAAGAGCAAGGGGAACTTTTTTCCTTTCGGCTTTCAGCACACTGTATTATCGTGTATGAAACCCGCGGCGTTTTATATGAATTATTCCGCTTGGTTGACTCATTTCAGTCTTGCCACGCCCACCCAGGGACGCCATAAATGTAGTGTTTCATAGCCGTTCAGGGAGGCCAAATATGTAATCATAGTGGCTCTCTGAAGGCACCAGTTCTGTAGGGTTTGGGGCATTTACTGAGACAATTATTAATTGTAGCAGTAAATCACAAAATTGATTCTTTTGATGGCTTTAGAATCCAACCATGCGACATAACTCAAACAACGCACACACACAGGTACTAATACACGAGGATACATTTATTAATACATAGAATATGCATGTAAACCTAACAGATCTTATCGAGAGGGTTATCAGAATACAAAAGGTATATATTCAATCAGTTACAAAGAGTTACACATCAAGAGGACATACGTTCAGTATATCATTCATTAAGACCGTTTCGTAAATGAACTTGGTTACAACTTCTACATTAGATACTCAAAACAAGTACATAACTCTTAGGAATTAAATTGATATCAACTGGTTGGGATAACAATTGAATTCTCGAGCTGTAATGCATTGAAGTTGAATACTCATCCAATTTCTGGGGATTCAGATCTCCTGCGGGCACAAAGAAACAGTTGCAGGCTGTTGCTGTCCAATCCGCGCTCTCTGGCTCCGTGCCAGGCTGTGCTGTGCGGCTTGCGACGGTGCGCTGCTGATGCTCACTGACCGGCTAGTTAGTGTTGGCTTTAACTAGCAAAGTTTGTGCACAGGAGAAAATATGACTGTGGGTCCCAGCAAGTCAGGAAGAGGACCGGTTCGTTCCTGATGAAGACTAGTTCTGAATAGTGATTCAGCTGTCCACAGTTCCGATCTGTTCACGAGGCCTGCTGCTGGTTACTCTCTGGCAACCTCCACTCTAGACTCTTAGAACAAAGGAAAGTTCTGGCACTCGGACACACTGGCCGTTCCGTGGTTGTCCGGGCTGAGTCTCAGGATGGTCAGGAGGCGCGCTGCGAGAATGTCCTGCCCTTGGGAGCCTTCTGCTCCTGGGCCGTCCTGCCCTGGAATTCTCCTTTGAATTCCCTTTAGAACAGTCCACAGAATCCTCTCCAGAATCTTACTGAATCTGAATCTCAATCTGAATCTTGTTGAATCTGAATCTTGTTGAATCTCAATCTCCAGGCCTGTGTTGCCTGTTTTTACCTGGAGGAACTTCAGCTCGTTGATTGGCTGAAAGTTCCATGGGCATCAGAGTCCCACGTGGGTTACTCGGCCCTACCAGTCCCTGATTGGTTGACCACGGTGAGATATGAGTCACTTACTCCTGACACTTAGGAATGCAGTCCAGATGTCCAACTGGCACTCCCTAGACAGATAGGCGCCAATGGATGACCATTGATCATGATAGCCAGGCTTAGCTAAGTGCACCCCCCTTTGGGAGCTGTCCTAGGAAACCTTAAATCATCTTGCATGAATAGTTTCTCTGTGGCTGCACCACAGAGATGAACAGAGAAATGGGGCCTCATTTGGGAAGCTCAGAAACACTTAATTCTGCCTTATTATTAAGCCTCGCCGCTACATGTGCATGAACAAAGTTATACTGCTATTTTCCTTAGATACGTGATTAAAAAAAATCAATTTTTTGAATCCCCAGCGGAACACATTCCATAAGAATCAGCGCTTTTATATATCGCCTTTAAACACATATATTTAAACACGCTTTTACGATTTAAATCAAAACGCGATTCAAATCAATATAAATGTTTATTTTGTAACGCATAGGTGACTATTCATTGTTATTAAAAAGACTTAAATCCGATCATGTTGTGATATTTAGAAATATAAATTTGTTTGGTGCGAGTGAGGTTTTATTTAATCTCTGACCAAGGGAAACGTTTCATTTTTTCAAAGAAATGTTTGTTAAAAAAAAACTCATAGTTCCAGTGGGATTCGATCACAGACCGTGTGACATGGGAGTCAGGAACCTAACCCACAGCGCCACCGGTGCAGTCACATGATGAGTGCTGAAAAAGCACTACAGAAACATTATCGACAGACAATGTACAGCGTGTACTATTCTTGTGTTGCGGTACATGAATATAATTATATTGTTATTAATTTCTTTAGATACGCGATTCCATATTATATTCCCTTTTAATCAAATTCTAAAAGTATGCTTGTTGACTCCAGTATCTCTTTAGTTAAAGACTTCGATGCTTAAAATGTTTAGGGAGAAATGGAATACTGGTGTGTATTTTTTCTTTAAAGTACCAAGACCAGCCATATACTGTATGTTTATGTTCCAAAATTAATATCGTTTATGGTCTTCACACGTGTTACAGTATGCTCCTATTCTTTTTATGCTCAGCTACTAAGATTTCCCTTCAGTGGCACAGCAAAGACGTTTACTGTAAGTCTTTCTACGACAGACCAACGGACCACGAGTGCCCCTGTCGGTCAACCAATCACGTACCGCGGTACCGCACGTCATCTTGCATCACAATGCGCGACGCCGTAGCCAATTACCTCCGGTATGTGTCTGTAACGTGCACTTTGAATGGCTGCATCTGTATTTACCAATTCTATAACCCTGGTTCCTATTTGAGGCTTAGATACTATACAACATCTGTGCAATTAATATCTGCTACTCCACTAGAAGATACAACTCCCGTGGAGACCAATGATGATGTTGATTATTATTATTTATTGTGTATCAGATGACCTTATCCAGGGAGACTCAGTGTTTAATGAAAGTATACATATACAGTATATATATCAGTGTGCAGTAGTTTTAGACATCTTAGGATCTCTCAGGGGCTACAATGTGCATATGTTAGGAGCATCAACAATTACTCACAGCCTCCACTTTTGCTTTCTATTATTATAACTTACTAATATAGCTTTGTTTGAGTGAAATGAAACCAAGCCTGTTGTCTAGCAATCTTTAATTCACATTCATCAGAATTTACAATATGATCACAGCAACTTAAGGTAAATTATTATAATTATAACCAGATCTCTTTCACTCATTATAGGATGTTATTTGTCATAAAAATCAATTGCTCCTTTTTAACTTCAGTAAGTCTAAAAAATATATTTTTTTCTTCCAAAACACATCTATCGGGAGTAATTGTTATCATAAAAAATGTCTAAAAATTCAGTTCTAGCATTACAGTTCATTTCTACATAAAAGGGGACAAATACTGAAAAGAGTAACTGCAAAATGTCTAAGACTTTTTCAGAAGCAGTGTATATAGACATACTGTAGATATAATTTCTACACTATTTCCTCACCATAAAAGTTTTCATTTATACAAGATGGAGGAATACCTACTTGTTCTGTCATTTAAGAAAATACAATTTTTTTATATAGTGGTAGTATGTGTTTGTGTGTTGAAAAATTCTCGGAACACAGGGAACAAGGATAAATACTGGTGGTTTATATATTACATATTTGATTCCTTGGCAGTGCTTTGACACTTGCAGATTTGATGATGTTAAAAAGCAAAACGTAAGCAGTGATTCAAATACTGTACATACAGTAAGTGATTTATCAGGCAACACAGACCATCCACAGTTGTTATTCATATAAAGTGGCTAAATTTGACATATTAGGTCTTCATTAATGTTTCTAAATTTGTAAAGAGGAAACAACTGTTTGGGTTTGGGTGTTTACTATTTGGGGGTGCAAGCCTTCTTGAATCAAAACTTTTGTGTCTTTATATAAATATCCAATAGGGTGTAAAAGTAACTAATTACATGTCTCTTGAAAAAAATATGTCTAAATAAAACAAAAAATGAGCGGTACATGTGAAAAAGTCAGTGAAGGCCTAGTTTTATTGGCTCAGTTGAGGGTGGGTATAATTATAATCAGGTGTTCACTGATAATTACAGTAGGTACATCTTGGGGGCTGAGTAATAGAAATTGAATAAAACTCAATATGAGTAGAGCTGCTATGTGTCCATGGTGTATGCAATATATACAAGTAGTGCGGTTATGCTGAATACAGTGAAAACTGTGTGTCCATGTAGCCATTACAGGTGATTTTCTAAAGGAGCTGCTATTTAGCAGTCATATTGTCTGGAGGTACAGTAGAAGCTGTTCCGTAGTCTGTTGGACTTGGACCGAATGCTTTGGTACCGTTTACCGGACAGTAGGAGGGAAAACAATTTGTGACTGGGATGAGTGGGGTCCTTGAGAATGGACCTGGCCTTCTTCAGACATCTAGCTGAGTAGATATCCTGGATGTTTGGTAGGTCACAGCTGGTAATGAGCTGCGCTGACTTCACCACCCTCTGCAGTGCTTGGCGATCCCGGGAGGAGCAGTTCCCATACCAGGCAGTAATGCAACCAGTCAGGATGCTCTCAGTAGTGCACCTGTAGAAGTTGGCCTGGATATGTGATGGCATGTCAAACCTCTTTAGCCTACGGAGAAAGAATAGGCGCTGCCGTGCTGTTTTGACCACGGTGTTGGTGTGGTGGGTCCAGGTTAAGTCCTCTGAGATGTTAACTCCCAGGAACTTAAAAGTGCTGACCCTCTCCACTGCAGTCCCACTTATGTAAATAGGTGTGTGATCTCCTCCCTGGTGGTTTCTATAGTCCACAATCATCTCCTTAGTCTTACTGATGTTCAGAGAGAGGACGTTCTCCTGGCACCATGCTGTAGGTATAGACTACAGTCTTTATACTGTAGTGCTCAAATTACCTGTACTGTTTCTGGCCACTTCCTTTGTCTAAAGAACTGCAATATCACAGTTTCTTCTTTCTCTTAAGTCTTTATTCTCTCTAATGTTGTTTCTCTCTTCTCTTGTAACTTGTCTTCTCTATTGATGATCTAAAAATGTTTACTTAAAGACTTAACAGCAAATTGTTTTAGTCTGAGTTAAAAATTAGCTGTTTTGCCATTCGGATCTTTTGTCATCGCTATTACTTCAAGTGACAAAACAAGTTAAGGAGACAATTCATACAAATATGCTCACGGCTGCACATTGTTATATCTTTTTAGAATGAGATCCTTCTGATGGGAATTTAACACAGCAATACACATAACCTCAGCTGATGTTTCAGGAATGATATGCTGTTTCCCAGACTGCATGACTTTCCATTTGAAAGGAGAACACATTTAGCGATAAACACATTGAGAACATTGTAATACAAAAGAAAAAAAGGAGTGTTTTTTCAGGGATGCAAGTAGCAGTATAATCTCCAGTTGCTTCCAGAATTAAAAAATGTTTACTCAGACAAACAAATTCCACCTTACAGTACGGTGATACAACAGTGTATAAGTATGAAAATAATAACATTCGTGGTTAATTATTTGAGTAACATGCTTGAAGCCGTATCAATAACAGAAAATAACACTCCTGCTCATTTAAGATGCAGTACAATAATTACATTGTTACAGTCATTAGTAAGTGCAAAAACATTAAGTACTATCCTCTACTAATGCACTATGTGCACTTATCACAGAAGTAATTTATTATAAAAATAGTTACAATGTAATAAAAATAAATTTTCATCCAAGAAAATGTGAAAAGGGAGGAATCTCGGCAACGCTTTATGAAAGCCCTCTGGGGGTGAAGGCTGAAATTCCAGGTCTTTGACACATGGGGGTACTAAAAGGTTAATCTGTTAGGGGAAAATGAAAAAGAAAATCTGTATATAAGATCACTATTAAGCCATTATTTTCCTGTTGGTGATATTTTTACTCATTATTTCCTGTTAACAAACTATTGAAACCTTGAATTCCTAATAATTGCTCTACTTAGCAATCATTATCATGAAGAAGAATTCCCAGAACAATTTTTAATATGGGGTATATAGCAACAGATGTTGTATGATTGGTAATTAACAAAGATTTCCTACGCATGATAGCACAGAAGGATCCTTTATCCCATTAAAACTTGGATTTTTTTTTGAAAATGCAAATTAATATGAAATTTAGAGTTAAATTCAACAGCTGTGTGAATGAAATTTTCTGAAATCAAATTAAGTTTAATAATTACTCATTTTTTGGAAAACATTTTCAAAATCAAAAAAGACAATCATTTTAATTGATTCCATAACCATGTATTGTAAATACAGTACATATTTAATTATACTTGATTAAAGTTCGATTTTCTCTGATTTTTGTTTCAAAACACAAATTATATTTGATTATAATGTTTTTTTTTATTTGTGTGCTTAGAAAACACTTTTTCACCCTATTTCAGTGGAAGTAATAAGACTTTTTCTTTGATTGTTTTAATTTTTGAAAACAGTTGTTGTATCTTTATACTGATAATTATACAGTATGTTGACTTACAGTAGAAGAATGAGTATGCTGCCACCAGGACTATTGTCATTGGAGGCTGCACTTGGTCCGGTATCTGTTTGGCAAATCCTAAGATTATTACCACTAGTCAGACATACTAGGAAAATGGAGTAATATGAGGAAGTATATTTTATAATATATAGGTAACTTCAATACATTTGTATCAATATGCCATGACTCAGAGGAGTAATCCAAAATGTACAATTGAGGAAATGTTTTAACTGCAAATATTCAGGGAAAAATAACATTCTTTGCCAGAGATTCTATTCATGGATAACTTAAAATAAATGGGACAATCTGAAAAAAATAATGATGCAGAGAAATAAGGTTTTTTTTAATTTATTTTAAAATGTTATTTTAAAATTTTATGCCTTTGCCTTAAGGTTTTTTTGACCGAGGCTGTAATGATGCTTTTTTGAAACTTCATGAACTTTTCAGTGCATCAGATTTTATCCCCAAACATTTTACCATTATCTCAGAAATTCATGAATTAGTCACTATTGTCAGATTGTTTCAAATAAAATCTATTTTAAAATTCTCTTTAGTTAAGTAGTTTATATAATGATTGTGCTGTTAATCATGTTAATAGCATATAGTATGCTGTATACTGTATAATCAAAATTATTATTTGAAATTTATGTCCTCTCATAATGCAAGGATATTTCTCAGATGTTCCTGGTCAGGATGACCACATACTGTACATTTGACTTAGGCTATATATTTATCATTCTGAAAAAATAGATTTGGTCTATCAAACATACCCTAGAGCTGTTGACTTGGACTATAAACTCACTGTAGCAGTGATCCTGCTGTCTGTGAAAATATATGACAAATGTATGTACATATGATATATTTTCAGCAGCTATTTTATCCATATTACAAAAAAAAAGTGTAAAAAAAAAGCAATGTTGTTATTAAAATGGTGCCCATTCCCTGACAGATTAAAAGTTTCCTGTCACATAATTTACAGTAAATAGGGCTCTGTCTGTGATTTGACAGACCTTTTTAGATTAACTTTTTTGACTGTCTATGTTTGTGGAGATCAAGGGCAACATCTCAGCACTGATAAGGTACAGTATATGCTTGCTTTCTACCTTGATTCCTTCCTTGTTCTAGTAGGAATGATACTATTGAATACCCATCTCTCGATGGAAAAAATGCTCTTCATGGTTTGGCTTTGTAAAATAATTATGTATTATTCTTATTTCAGATAACCACAAATATAGTAAGTACTTGCAAGTAAGTAAGTATATATGTACTGTATATACAGTACCGTACAGAGCATTATTTTTTTAATTACACAAAATGATCTTTACAGGTTTTCAAATAAAGTAAGAGTTTTAGCTTACTATGTTTAAGTGTAACATCTAAAGTCATGAAATTTATTATTGAATATTGCACTTTAATTTATATTGTTAGTAATATTGTGTTTTTTTATTGTCTCTCTCATTTTATCAGATGTTACTGACAGTAAATTAACAATTATATATTAAGTACAAAATTCTGAAAAGTCCTGTTATTAAGAAAGGAATTATGTTAACTTTTATTGTCCTGTGGCATTGTGTTTCTATTCTGACACATTGGTATTGAACAATCTGTTAGCAAAACTAATAATCATGCAGCATTTTGGTTTAACCTACAGTCAGGTACTGAAAGGCACCCATGTATCAGACTATCAATCAATGACCTAGCACACAGCACACACTAAAAGCTTATTAAAGATGCTATAGTTCAGTTCTTACCAAATCACTCAACAAAGGTACAAATGTCTTGCAACCGTGGCAATTTCTAAATGAGTTTCGAAGTGAGTTTCTTATAAGTGTTGACAGGAGGAACCGGGAAATAAGAGTTTCAGAAAATGAGTTTCAGATGGCTTTTGGCTTCACTTCCACTCTGGCCTTCAGACATACATTTACTTATAACACCATTGATTGGACTATTATGGGTTGTTTCCATGTGACAAGTGGTGACCAATTTCACTTCACAGTCTCGGTTAAGAAGCTGAAATGAAGCACGTAATCTAACTGTCTAGTAAGATTGTGAGCCATGAGAAGAGTAAGGTCTGGCTGTAGTAGAGTAAAAACTGTGACACTACACCACCATGGGTATTATGAAATGTATATATTTCTGCACCAGGGACATGATTTAAGATTTCCTAAAAACAATTAAGCTATTTCTGTAAAACCATGATCCTACAGGTATAAAACAGTTAATAAAAAAGGACTAAAAGATGTATCTGAAAAAAATATGCATGGAAAAATATGATCAGTTATGTGCACATAAAAAAGGAGGATATGTTTTCACCATGGTACCAAGTTAAATTTGTAACAGACAAACATAATGTATTATTCTGCCCAGAAATCACACTGAGAACATTACAGATGATGTATCTACAATACTTCTTCAGAGACTCACAAATATAAAGTGCATAGTTTTACCAATGCATACATACATAATAATCAGACCTGTAATTAGACAACAATATAAGTGTTAACAAAATTAATGCTACTAGTGATCTGTAGTGAACTTCTGTAATGAGCCTCTCCTAGAGCCTCATAGTTTCTAGCTACAGTAAGAGTGATATTCTATTCAGAATATCCCTAATGAACTACCTCAAGATTTTTCTTGATGATCTTCCTGCTGACCTCCATGTGAACACTCTTTTAAATTAGCTAATTATTTTTTTAACAAGATGGCCACACTGGATTATTCTTATTATTTGTTTCTAACACCAAGTTGATATAAAATAATCAGATGATTTAAACAATTCTATGAGAATTGTCATGGTGGACCGGACTTTGAAGGATTAGGATCCTATGCGAGGCTCTTCATAGATAAAGGTTTGGATGGGATGCGAAGACGTGGTCGAGTGGAAAAGCAGGGTCCAAAATCCGGGAAGGCATCTAGGGTTCATCAGTACCAAATCGGGAGGCGAAGGTGTAGTCGAAGAACAATAGCTGGGTCCAAAATCCAGGAAGGCGTCGAGGGTTCAGAGGTACCAATTCGAGAGGTGAAGACGTAGTCTAGAAGAAAAGCAGGGTCCAAAATTCGGGAAGGCGTCTAGGGAGCGTCGGTACCAAATCGGGAGGCGAAGGTGTAGTCGGAGGGAAGCGTAGAGTCGAATTGCCGGGAATCTAACACTAGTAAATGCGGGTTGGTAATGTACAAGTACGGGGCTCAGGGAGGAGACCTCAATCATGAGCAAGGAAAGGAAGACTAGTGAGGGTTTAAATAGTGCTGAGAAGATTGGTGCGTGAACGTTTGGGGAGAGAAGAGCTCGTGGGAATGAGGGAGCGCTTGCATGTGCGAGTGCGATTCGTGACAAGAATATGAATCATCAATTAGATAAGTTTAATGCTAAGAAATATGCATTACTAGTTGCATGTTTAGTGTTCTGTATATACAATATGTGGCTGTTTTTATACATTTTTTTACCATCAACATCTGCTACTTTTCATATGCACAGATTCAAATACTGTAAATATAGCCTATCCATGGTTAGGAAGTGAAAGGAATTAGATATTTGTGTGACTTTTGGTGGTGAGTTTTTTTCACATCCTCTTTTCTCTAGTTTTAGAAAAGATCTCTAAAAACACCTGATAATTCAACAGCAATGTAATTTACGCTGGGATTTATTTTTTCAGACTCACCCCACTTATTTTGTGATTCACATGTATGATACTTGTGTGATCCTGTGTAATTAATTTTCTTTTATTAACAATGAAACACATTTTACTTATGTCACTTACAGTATGTTGAGTTGTTTGTGTGAGGCAATTATGTGTATGCAATGGGAAATTGAGGAACATCAACCAGCTACACACTGGTAGAAAGTGATGAGATCTACCACCTTAAAACAAAAAGCAAAGGTATGCCAGGCCAGATCAGGAGTAGACTGAGGCTTCAGTTGATTAGAAGTACTTGTATAGACTCATTATAGAGGTGAAGTAGGAAATAATTGGATAATTGATTAAGAGCAGAGATTGCACATATTCACATGGATGTTAAGTTTGGTTGGGTATGAAAAGGGCTTCAATTGGTTAGTTCTTGATTTTTTGAAGAGCATGTTTTGTGTATCTGCAGAGAGATGTCTTTAAAAGTCTCCCTTTACTCTATCTCTTCTAGACATTATGATTTTTAATGTCGTCAGATCTTGTGAGCCATCATATTTAGGTTGAAGCCTGACACAAAGAAATGGGTTTTAATTCATGCTAATGAGCATAAGCTCCAGCTGTGCTCCAGATCTCTAAAGGCAAGAAAAGATATGCTACCAAATAGGAGACCAGATAGATGGAGGTATTAAGGGAGAACAAAGGAGTAGTAACTCCACATGGTAGGTTTTCACTTGGCCTATATGCTGGAGTTTGTAATGGCAGTAATAATAAGGAGATTTTCAAATACTCTGAAAATATGAATGCAATGGATCAAAGCTGATGTAGTAAAACAGTAGGAGAGATGATTGGACCTACATAAAAAATGAATGAATGCAAGGAAGAGCTGCTCAAGTAGAATACAAATGAAATGTCTTTGGAAGGATCTTGATCTTGGTGATGCAGTTCAAATGCTTATTACCCAACTACCCAATATGATCAAGTGTTGGGATAATGGTGAACAATTGAATGACTACAAGCTAGTTGAAATTTCCATTGTGACACAGATTGTTATATAATCATAAACAATGTGTATGTTTGCCCTGGATTACCGATGTTTTCCTTTTTTCCATGTACAAGAAAAATGTGAAGTTAATAATAAAACCCCAGAGTGTATAAAATTAAGAACCTGCCACTTTATTTATAGTTAGTTAAACCAATTATCTATGTAAACAATAAAAAATGTGGGAGCAGACTAGTGAAAAGCTAGAAAAAACAATAAAAAACAGAAAACCTATGTTTTCGAGCAAAACTATGGATTTAAAACTGAAACAACTTTGCTATTTGGTGATATGTTTGCCAGCAAAATATTTGAAACTCCAGTAAACGTTTTTTTTAAGGAGGTTTTTTGGATATGAATTATTGTGAATTTTGGAAATAATTACCAGTCCAGTACCACAAAGTGTCAGACCAGGGCTGCTGCTGGTTTGTGAAGCGTTAAGCAAACTTAGTGTACACAGTTTCATGTGTAATGAGATCTATTATAGATACAGTACTCCCAGCATTGCTGGTACCCATTTGTACAGCAGTACACTGTGTAGGGGTTTTGTGAATTTACTGGGACAATTTATTAGTTGTAGCAGTAATCACAAGGTGATTCGTTATGGCTATCAAAAAATCATTCGATCAGTGACACAAACACTATGGATTCAATAAACGAGATCCATTTATTAATACATAAATTGTGCATATAAAACATTTAACAGTCTGTCTGGATACAGGTGGCAGATCTTACTGTGAGGGTTATCAAAGTGAAAGGTATATAATAATGAAGAGATGAAAAACACTAAGAGATACAAAGAATATTAGTATACCGTTTGGCTATACTATTGTTAATCAGTCTACATTATCTACTCAAAAGTAAATACATTACACATATGAATTGAATTCACCAATTCACGGACACCAAAGACCAGCTAGTGGCTGCGTCCAATCGCTGCAGCATTCAATAGGCATCGTCCCGGAGTCCTCTGGCTCCTGGCCAACCAGTCGGGGTGCAGCTTGGAGTCAGACGAATTAGGAGGAGAGATTTCTGCCATGGCGACATGCCCGGCAGTGTCTCTCTCAGGGACCTACTAGTAGTCCGGCTGACTATTAGAAAGTCTCTATCCACAAAGGATGACCGCGGGTCTGAGCAAGTCACTCTTTAGGGGGAAAAAACTTGGTTTGCGTCCAGTGTAGCGCTGCTGAATAAAAACGTATTCAGGTTGTAGACAAACGTATACTCTGGTGATCAAGCAAAGTGTCACGTTGGCATTGGCTAGCAATTTACGTATGGGCATTCCCCGGGCCGACACTTTGCTGAAACAAGGTTCCAGTCCCTATACAGACAACACTGGCCATCATGTGATTGTCTCTGAGGGTGTGAAAATAGGTCGGAGAAGCAAACTTCTAAACCAGAACCAAGACAGGTGATTGGTCGAAAGTTTAGCGGGCATTTCAGACCCACGTGGGGTTACCATGCCCTGCATGTTCCTGATTGGTTGGTCAAGGTGAGAGATTAGTCACAGTGACCTCTGACATCTAGGACCACAATCCAGATGTTCCCAAGAATCTCACAGGCAGATAGGCGCCAGGAATGGCGATTGATCATGATAGCCAGGCATGGCTGGGCACATCCCCATTTGGCAGCTGTTCCTTATCTGAGAAAAAACACCTTAAATCAGAACTGCATGAATAGAGAGATGGGGCATCATTTAGGGCTACACTTAATTCTGACTTATTAATAAGCATTTCCGCTACAACTGGCTAAAGTGGGGTTAAGTACATTACTAAAGAGCACCCAGGCAGCGTCCACAGCAGAAACTCAATCCCACAGCTGCCAGTGCAGAGCTCTCTCCACTATCCCATAATGCCCCAATGTAAAGGTACCATCAAGCTTAACTCTGTATCTATTGTTTATTTAGTATTTTTGTTCTGGTCAGTTCTAAACAATTCCAAGATTAACAAAAAATCAAATACCATGTTTATTATTGTAGCTAAATTGAGCACAAAAACAAAAGATGACAACTTATTAACATATAGTTGATGGTTAGTTTTTACAGAAAGAGACACTTAGCTAGTTAAACATAATCGTTGCCAGAAACAATGCTGTTCTGAATATCACCATAGAGCCATGTTAAGTGCATTGGAATAGAATAGAAGAGCTTCCTACAGTATCTATCATAAATGTAATGACAGATATATTTATAAGAATTTAGTATAAGAACTTTTATAAGAATTTTCAGTATACAATTGTCCTTCTTGAGAAGTATTCATTTAAAAAATGACAGTATAAGTATAAGTAGTTAACATCTTAGGACTTTCCATAATACACACATGTGTCTCTGTCACCCTGTTGAAGGCCATGTGAAAATAAACCAAAAAAGCTTTCAACTTTAATTTATTATCTTAGAAGTGAAGCTTGAGTATTTTTTCACAACCAGTTCTTTTGAGATCTAAAAATAACGTGAGACATTAAGGAAAGAAAGGCAGTATAATCAAGCAAAAATCCACTGTCAACAATAGTATATTCAAATCCATTCCACATCTCCCAGTTAAAATTAATCTGCAATTTAGCAAAGCAGCAGTTGTTGATGCTACAGACTGATAATCAACTGGTTTGGTTCATCACTCAAAATAAAATTGCATATCAAACAATTTACCGACAAATATTTTTGGTTCCAAAATAAACCTTATTTTCCAGTGAAGGAGCTGAATTATTTTAATCATGATCTACCTATAAATAGTTACAAAAGTTTATGGGCATTTTCACTGTTTGTTTAAGATTTTACAGCAGTGATCATTTGAGTATTAATGGCATAAAAGTCCTGTTCCTGAAAAAAGCAATTTAGAAATGGAAATTAATGAAATGCTGTCTGTTTTAAAATTAATGCAGCATAAAATATTAATTACTGAAATCATCATAAGGTTCCTAACTATCAAACACTTAATTATTTAAATGCTTGAACAGCAGAGATAATTGCACAAGCCTTTGTATGAAAGTATTTTTGGTTTCAAATATTTGTTCTGCAGTTAAAAGAAAACAAGAACACCAAAAACATTCAAAGTGGGTTCTAAAAATTGTGGGAAATATCAAGTCTTCATCAAATATACATGATTTCTAAGATGATCATACTGTACCATATTGTTGTTATACAACTAAGAGCATTAATGAAAGACATAACACACATCTCTAGCAATGATTGTAAAGTAATCATTCATAAACCAATAATGTGGAGAGACTGTACTCAGGTAGTATGTGCTACCATCATTATAAAATGCCTGCTTACAGTATGTCTTTATACTCAAGTACAGTATACCATACTTCCCTGGTATCCACTGAGGAGCTGTTTTTCACAAAGTCCTGTTCATGTGATTAAGAGAAGACCCAATAGCAGTGAAACCCAGTGCTTTCCTGGTCAGCTTTGCAATTCAGCATAGTATGAAATGAAGATGTTTCAAACAAATGTGGTAGGTGAATGCAATGTGATCTGCCAACACAAAATTACCTCCAGCTAAAGGCTGTGTTTCCTGAGGAGTGTAACAGATTGCCTCAGGCATTCATTCAGACACTAATTTAATGAGGTGGTGATGTTTGCCATGCAGAGCTGCTTATATTGTTTTAGACTCATAGAATAACAAAGCACTAATTTTTGAATGCTGATTCTATTTTTGGAACAATTCAAAGAAAAGAAAAATCACAAATAATAACCATTAAGTAATAAATCACAACATCCTTTAAAAATGCATGACTTAAACATCACTACACCAGAAACACATCAATTACAGTATATACAGTACTGTAGGTGGTAAGTATACACAGTGCTTTACAAAAATATCCATCATCTACCAATAATATCATTTTTGATTAATTCCTAGTAATGTATACATTATTTTAAATGAGCTGATTTTATTAAAAAATAGTACAATCACATTTAACACTGCTATTTGTGAAGGAAGATGAATATCTGCAATAAGTAAGATATACTATTCTATTCTGAAATATTCTGACTGAATAAATATTCAGACACCTAAGTCATTATTTGGTTGGTGGCACCTTTGGCAGCAATTACTGTTGTCAGTCTTTTTTCATATGTCTGATCTAGCCTTGCCAAGTGGGGTGCCAATTTTGCCCATTCCGCTATGCAAATGTCCTCCTGCTCTGACAAGTTAGTTGGAAATTATTCATGAGCTCAAATTTTTGCGTAAAGGTTCTATTGGATTCAAGTCCAGAAATTGAGAGGGCTACTCAGTGACATTAACTTTTGTCTTTGGTGTGGATTTACCCTTGCAGCCTTAGATCATTGTCTTTCCAAAGTCTAAATTTTAAATAGTATTAGTGTGACTTAAGCAGGTTTTCCTCAGCATCAAAAAATTCCCCAGATGCTTTTCATAACACCCCAAGGTGGCCACCACCATTCATCACCCTTCATCACAATTAGTATGTTGCTGACTGGGTGATGTGCTGCATTGGACTTGCACCAGGCATAATGCTTTGCATTTAGACCATCAGTTATTTTATTTCTCGAATGACCATAATTCAATCAGCCATATGCTACAGTATAATTCATACAAGATTTAAAAGTTTGCAGTATTGGCTTCTTTCTTGGAACTTATACACATAGGCCAGGTTTGTATAGCTTGTTGGATTTTTTTTTATTTATTAACAGTGACTCCCATTTACAAAATAGAAATTTCATTGTTGGCTTCAAAGTTCAGTCTCTTACCGAATTTACACTTTTCCCCTTGCTCAGTTTGGAAGGGCTGCCTGATTTGGGTAGTGGGAATATACACACCCCACTTCCCAATGATTTAGTTGACCTGCTTAAAGGTTCAAGATCTCTTGATCTCTGCTTTTCTACCACTTCCTTACTGTCTTGTTTTGAAAGATTCTTGCCCTTCATGGTTGAATTATTATATCTCTATGTGAAGTGTGTCTTGAAATTCAATATCAATCTAAGGAAACTTACTAGATCCATTTGTTCTGATGTCAAGTTAAACTACTTTGATTACACACATAGACATTCCACAAATTTTATGACCTTTTGAAGTACTCTCCTGCACCTAAACATCTATGAATTGGCTTCATTACTCTGCTCTCCTCCCAACTGATAGCTGGTGTGTGGTAAGCGTACTGGCGCACTATGGCTGCCGTCACATCATCCAGGTGGATGCTGCACATTGGTAGTGGTGGTGGAGGGGAGTCCCCATTACCTGTAAAGCGCTATGAGTGGAGTGTCCAGAAAAAGCAATATATAAGTGTAAGCAATTATTATTATTATTAAACTGAGGTAGGGTACCATGTTGAATGCTTATACAGTATACAGTTGAGAAGCCTGTAATTTTCTTAAACATCTACTCCATCAACATACTACAGTATATGCATCTTAGTTTAGAAAAAAATTCTGGGAATTCTAAATTTAAAAATGTATTTCAAAGGGTAACGATTGCAAGGTCAGAAGGAAATAAAATGTGATAAATGTGGAGGAGAATCATTTTGCAAGGGCTTGTACCAAGCATCCCTGGCTTGTCCTTACAGAATCACATACAGAATGAACCAAAACCACATCAGTACAATACTACAGTCACAGAATACACTTCCTCCTGGAAGTGATATCTTATTTAAACATGTCAAAATAATTAATTATAAATATGCATAATCCTATAATTACACAATTATTGATCAACTTTTCAATCCTGTAAAATTTGGCTACTTTTAAAAAAATAATCACTTCAGTCTCAGTTATTAGATATTGCATTGCTTGACATAAACTGAATAATTTTAAATATGTAAAATAAAAAGGAAGATATGTATTAATTTGGATTCATAGAATATAAGTTTGCATAAAACAGTGAATGCATTTTTCAAGTAAAAATAGCATTCATGCTGTGAGAGTATAATGTGATAATTTGCATTCAATCAGAAGTATTTTTTTGTAAATGTACTCTGTTTCACACTGTTTTACCAACACCATGGGTGTGAAGATCTGCAAATATATGAAGTTTTCAGTAAAAAAGGAAAATCATTAGATGCACACCTTTCTTTTAAATTAGTTTGCAAACACCATAGTGCAAAACTGACTTGGTCTACTACAGTATTTCACAATCCAGCAGTGTCAAATTTTCCCGTTATGAATGGCTAATAGACAAGTTATTTTGGTGGGTTTTTTTTCTAAGAATTATGGGCTATATTTTTTTCTATATTTCCATGAGAATAAGATTAAATAGTGTTTGTCATTATTTAATATTTACAGTGCAATTTCTTTCCAACTAAACACATTGTAAATTCTAGACCTATCAGTACTGATCTTAAGGCAAGTTACTTTAAGAATAATTACCCATATAATTAGATTAAATAAATTTGACAGTTTTAAACATATTTTTAAAAGTGTAAAGGGATTAAAATATAATGATTTGAGAATCAAATAAATTTCAGTTTAATTTAATGTTCACAACATGTGCAATTACAGTTTATAAAGTAATAATTTGCCAATCTAGAGAGTAAACAAAGTGGTCTTGGTTTGTAACATATTGTAGCCTATAATATCCGACAATAGTAGAGATATGCATTGTTAATTTATGTTCATATAATATATTTAAATTATATTATGTTTATAAGATAAATGTTGATTTACACCTCAGATATACACATGTAGAAAAATATACAACTACCTTGACTCCTAGCATCAATGGATAATGTCTCCAACACATTACTTATCAGATGTAAATAACACACACCGTCAGATGTTGGTCTTCTTTGATCAATTAAATGACCAAATATGGCTTTTCTAAAATGCATTTGCGGCTGTAATCCATATTGACCGATTTTGTTTGATAAATTTAGTTTACAAAAATTAATTCTGAGATTATGCTGAAAGAGATGTCTTTCTATTTTCTAGATTTATTATATGTGTATTTTTTTATTTTCAGCTAAACCAGCAATAGGCTTGTATAGTTGCCAAGCAAGAATTAGAGTTTGAGCTCAGGAATAATTAAAACCTACTTTGCATTTCTCAATTATAATATGAATGAAACAGCATGCAAATGTTTTAACTACCTTGAGTAATTCTAAATAATTATTAAATATTTATGAGCGGTGATTAAATTTGTTTGAACTTCCAGATGTAAAGAGAATATTGCCAAAGTAAAATTAGAGAATATTTTTCCATATATCATAACTTCAAATGTGTTGCAGGGATGTGGCTGAAGTTCTTGTTAAAGAACTACAGTAAGAGAAAAAATGTGCTAAATTCCACAAACTGTCACATGCAGTTCTTTGTCTGACCTTTATTGCAGACAATACTGATACTGTATATACGAACCCATAGTCTTATTGAGTAATTGTTGCGTACTACCTTATCTTTAATCTATATCACTCAGCCCTGACATTTCTCTGATGTTTTTAAAAAGGTGCAGCAGTCCTTCAATACACACTACTAATACCTTTGTACAGTACACACTGCACTACTCTCATGCACTAGTCTCATGTAAGTACTCTATTAACAAATATAAACGTAATAATAAAGCCAACCAGTACATTCACAAGGACAACTTACCTTCTGTTACTCAATACTCAATAGGCAATACTTGTTTATTTTATTGAAATGAGCCCTGAAGTACTGAAAGAGAAATCACAGGTGCCTATTTAGGTACAGTACAATGCTTTGAGTACTGATTAACACAATGTAGCAGATGTGTAGCACAATGTAGCAGAAAAAAATAAAATAAAATGAATATATGTGAATTTCTAAGATACCTGTGCTAAAATAAGAAAGGTAATTAAAAGAGTCTTTGTTTAGTGTGAGCTTTCACTGAATGGATAGATTTCTTCTCGTTAGTTAATATTGCATAAAGCAGAAGTATATTTGAATATCTTTCTTTTCAGGGAAAC
The DNA here is from genome assembly GCF_055471065.1 of Atractosteus spatula. Classification (NCBI taxonomy): domain Eukaryota; kingdom Metazoa; phylum Chordata; class Actinopteri; order Semionotiformes; family Lepisosteidae; genus Atractosteus; species Atractosteus spatula. The sequence continues at coordinate 41,120,558 of NC_142706.1, forward strand.
ATCACTGATAAAGGTCTCCGGGTTAGAGTCACTATTCATTCAAAAACATGAATTCAAAGATCTATCATTCAAAGATGACATCTTTAAGCATACTGTACAATCTATTAAATTATATTTAAATATGGTACAGTACTCAAGGTCCTATGATATACAGTACATTATACATATGGCTTAGGCAGTCTGGAGTAGTTTTGAGGACCCTGGGCTCATAACAGGACAGTTATGAGTTAAAATTTTAGTTATGGTGCTGCAGTTGTACTCTTATGTGAGGTATATCACTCATATAGCTTCAGTAAAATGACCAATTGGGTACATGTAGTGTATACTGTATGTCACCTTGAATAAAAGGGTCAGAAAAATAAATTAACAGTAAAAACAGTCTATTTGACGTATGCTCAGAAATCTGTTTTCAACACTAATTAAAAACTAAGGACACTGAAGATTATTTTTTTCATAACATTAGATAAGAAAAAGTGAAAGGAAGACTGCTTTTGGCACAGTTGGATTTTATAATTTGTGTGTGATCATAATGTGAGAGCATCAGTTTTATCCATTTTTGCTAAGCTTATTTTTTCTACATCTTTCATGTTGATTTTCATATTTGTATGAAATGTATTGATGTATGAAATACCACATTCATCATTTCTACAACATCACCAGGTACATTTGTGATAATCCAGGGTTGCTGCAGGGTCAATACATTAAGATAACATAATAGTATGTTTGCCTTACAGACAGTTCTGTAAGCATGGTTAAAGTAAATTAAAGTCTGGTGTATAGAAAACGTGTTCTCTGGATAAAATATTATTTCTGGTCTTAAACTAGTGTAACCCCTTAATCTCATTAATTGTAAATGTTAATCTCATTTAATTGTCTCCCCTTTACAAGGTAAAGCTAATTATTTGATTATGATATTAAAAATGCTTTTGACTATGTTACTAGCATTAAGGACTGTCCATTCACAAATGAATGAGGTGAAGGTCAGAGGAAAATGAGGTTGAAGAGATAAAAAATGATGGAAGAAGCTAAGCAAGGTTAGAGGTTACAGTTAAAGGATCATGGAATTAAAGGGAGAACTACAACATACAAAAGCTTCTTTTTGGATCATTGATTCTTTTTGTGATGGTCCTATTGACTTTTTAAATCTGTTAAATGATGGTAACATACTGTACACAACAAATTTGTATGTTTACTATAATTGTTTTTAAATACTGTAAAAAGCAATTATAGACATTCCTTCTAATTGTGAATGCATTTACAATGTTCCTCCTCTGAAAGTAGAGGAGGATTTCACACACAAAAGGTTTAAACATTTTTAGCTGAGTGTTACATAAGTTCACTTTTTAGCAAGGGTAGCTTACCATTCAGCACAATTAGGTTGCAATAGTAGTTAAGGCCACTAAAGTAATATTGTTAGAAGAGACATTATATTCAGGGTAAATTCTAAAGTGGCTAAAACACCTGGGCTGTTAAGAGTTTGTGGAATACAGTCAATAAAATAGTGGAATGCAAAGAAGAAACATCATTTACCTTGTACTGTAGAATGCATACTGTATGACAGATCAAGCTGAAGTAAAGTTTCCAAACCAGACCTTCACTGGCAAGGACAATATTCACAACCAGTCACATTCCACTTGCTCTCCCTCAGCTCACCTGCTTTGTCTCTGTGATAATAAACTCCCGTGAAAGTGTGTCACATCCTCGAGGACCTGAACATCCACAATGTAACCAGGTTCGGTAGAACTGCAACCTGAGACCACTTAGTCTGTGTTGCTGATTTAATGCCATTCCATATTCACCGTTTTCAGTTATCTATCCAAATTTAGAAAAACTTTAGGTAGTTGAAAATAGTTGTTGAAACCTAGGGTTTACCTCCAATGTTGTCAATATGATCTACAGTATAAAGACTTTGCAGGCACATACTGTATATGAAATATCTGCCATCAATGGGGGCTAGTGCTCCAGCAGCTCAGAATGCAACCACCAGCAGCCGTCTCCCAAGACCAGTTCAGTTTATGGAACCACCTTTCCATCTGCAGTTTACTTAAGAGGGATTAATATTAATTTATACCATATACTAGTTTGACCTCATTTGGAATGTTTAGTTCTGGTCATCATTTTACAGCAAGGTTATTCCTAATTTAGAGGCAGCACAAAGAAAAGACCAGTTCCTGTCTTGAAATGATTGCATTGCATACACATCTTAAGTGAACCTAGAAAATCATCGGAAAAAAAACTAAAGTTAGCCTGGAAAGGAAAGAAAAAATCCTCTCAGTTTTCAAAATCCCAGAAGGTATTGACAAAGTCATTCCAGAGGACATCCTTAAACTCAACAGCGAAACAAGGTCTTAGGAACACAAATGGAAAATAATTTAAGAAAGGCATCAGTAAGGAACAGTGGAACAGCCCTGAACTTGTTACTGGAAGGTTGCAGGTTTAGGTCCCAAGTGGGGAAAGTGCAGTTGTATCCTTGAGCAAGGTACTTTACTCAGATATCTACAGTAAAATACCCAAATGTATAAATGGGCACATTTTTAAGTTACTCGAGAGAAAAGCAACAGTCAAATAAATTAATAACATATTTGACCAAAAAGGAGACACTACTTTAGAGCCATATAGATCTAGTCAAATACAGTACCTTGATGTTGGTATTGACTCTATAGGACGCTTTAAGAAATTGCTTGATGAGACTCTTTGATTACTAATTGGCTTTGGGTTTCATCTGTATATAGAGTATATAGACATACTTAATCAGACACCATATCTTATCTTCAAATACTTAAAAAAGCTTTGTTTTATATATGTTAAGGTACTAAGGGTAACACAAGCTCTGTTTTAGAATAGATTTCTGCATGTTGTTTTGAAACATCCAGAGTACATAACCTAGGCTTTACATGTGATCTGATGGTCATTACATTCTGTGACTCAGTGTGCCCTCAAGCCATGTTCTGAGCCACCAAAAGCTGCTTTTAAATGTCACTTGTGCTGACATTAAAACCTAAAGGTTGCTAGTAAACTTGTCTGGGATTTCATTAATTGAATAAATCAAAAGCTAGAATATACTATCCCTCTTAGCAAAGTATTAACTATTAAATGCCACATACAATATTGCATAAATTGAAAATAACATTCTGTAGTGCTTTAGATTGTTTATTTAAAAAAATATGTCAACAGGACCTTCCTTGATATTTCAGAACAGAGGTTATCATTTCACTTTTAGAAATCAGTTAATACTATTCTAGATTGTATAATGTAAACTATTTGACATTTACAATATTAGATATATTTTTTGTTTTTACTGATATGTTAACTTTTGAGATCTTTGAGGTTAATATTCATCACTTACTGTACTGTATATTTCAAGTTGCTAATCAAAGGCATATACAGTATGAATACATATTTGTTTTACTTTTTTACATAGTATTATTTATATAGTTATTTATTGGAAGATCTGCTATAGTTGGATATTTCATAAAAAGCTGACATACAGTTTAAATGCTCTTATACAGTAACTATATTTCCTGTACTAATATTAATATTGAAACACTTTACAAATTCACACACAGATTCAAGACATGGATGAGATGATTTCTTTAGGTTTGTTGTAAAAACGATTACATAATTCCTAGTTTCTAACAAATAAAATATGATTTCAGACATGTTAAACAGGCATTTTCAAACAAGTGATCATCACATCACTATTTGGCAGTAGTACTTATCATTTACACACTGTACATGTACACCTAGCTCATCTCACAGGTGCTTGACTGGATTATAATAATAATAAACGTCGTATTATATACTGTAGCACCATTACAAGTGGTTTCTCAAGGCACTTTACAGTAAGAAAACAGTATACAATGAGAGGAGACAGTAGGATTACACAATTACAATAAGGGTTTGGAATACAGTAGGAAAAAATTAGGCAGACACACCACCGTTAAATAAAAGCTCTTCTAAAGAAAAAAGTTTTGAGTCTTGATTTGAAAGTGGTCATGGAAGGTGACTCTCCGATATCCTTAAGGATAGATTTGTGGAGCTCTGGGACATAACAAGAGAAGACCCGGTCACCCATAGAATGTAAACCGACTTAGAATATAGACAGCAGACCAAAATTAGATGAATGAAGGTTGCGAGGTGGAGAGTGGGACAATATTAAGCCAGACAGGTACTGAGGTGCCAAGCCATGTAGAGCCTACATTATACCAGTAGTTGAGCATGAGGATTTTGAGTTGACATGAAACCTGATAGGAAGCCATTGCAAGGATTCCAGGATAAGAGTAATGTCATCACTTGCACAAGACCTGGTTGCCAAATTCTGGCTGCTGAATTCTGGAAATACTGAAATTTATTCAACATGAAATTAGATACCCCAGGGAGTAGAGAGAGTAATCAATTCAAGAGAACATGAAAGTGCTGACTAGCTTTTCAGCAACATAGGATGTAGTCTGGCAATATTTCTGAGGTGGAAGAATGACGATTTTAAAATATGTAGCACATGTGGGTCAAACATCAAGCCTGGATCAAATATTACCTACAAGTTCTTCAATTTCTTTAAATCAATATAATATTATATCAATTTATTATATCATTATAATGATCCTTATAATAGATTATTTGAGTTCCAGACTGACACAGAAGGTCTAGACTGGTCTGTGTTATGGGTCATAGTTAGTTTTCACATGTTGATTAAGGATCAAGATAGTGCTGTACAGTAGGAGTTCTATCAGTTGCATCAGACTGACTATTAATAAAAGCCATAAATAGCCCACATACACACCATAAACCAGCTGCCAACAAAAAAGCTGTGCAGTTATTAAAAGGTTTCAACAAAGCCTATTGCAGTTTCCTTTGTGTATATTAAATAAATGTACTTTAATAATCACAAATGAGACACTGAACTAGGATCCAAGAGTAAACACCGCTACGTTTTCAAATAACCTGGGTGTTATGATGCACAGTCTGCAGTTATGCAGCCCAGTAACATTTGCAGTAGTTATGATTAGGAATACTAACATTACTCTCTTGGCTGCTGTCAAAGAAAGCATTAATGTGGACATTTGCAATGACATAAGGCAGAAAGAATTATTTAAAAATACTTTAACACTGTGCTGTGGATTTCAGGTGATACTGTAATCACTAGAACACAGGAATCTATTACAAAAACATGATGTGTGAGTGAAAGGCACTACAATTCTCACCACCGATTTCTGTCTTAGATGATCTGTTTACTATGAAGAAAATCCCCTATTTTTCACTATCTTTTTCTTTGCCTATTAAATTTCTCCTTTAGCCAAGTTGTTGCGATATATACATTCAATATTTTATTGTGACAATATTGTAGTTATTGTACTCCTGGACATGATGTTACCATTTGAGGAGCATTTAATGACTGTAATTAGGTACATATTGCATGACATGCAGTTTTGCAACAGCCTTAATTCTGGCTATAGGGAAACAATTCCTCAGATGACCTCTCTGGGTCTGACAGTTCTGTCATCTGGTCATTGCACATGTCTGGATCAATCATGTGTGCTTTCTGTCAGACAGTAGAATTCTGGCAACGATGGCATTGATTGTGTGAATCCAGAATGCCCTAGCAGCTTTGTGATAGCATCATTCCAAGAGTGTATTTCCTCTCTATTTCACAAATCTGTGACAACCAGCAAATCTATTTGCCTTTTATGCAAACAGACATCATTTTGAAAGTGCAAACACATTGCACATGCACACATTTCTAAGCTAGCATGCCACATGTGGTATCACTTATCATTTATCATTTTATACCTCCATTTTGATCAAGACTTTTGTCCTTAAGTATGCTTCATTTGATTTTATATTTCAGGTTACATTTAACTAGTTCCGCCAATTGAATGAAAAATCCTGTTTATAATATGGGTGCTTTTCTAATACCACTATATTGCAATCACAATGATTCTTGTATCTTAAACTTTAGATGTTATTTTTAAATGTAACTTTAATTCACAAATAAACTAAACTGTTACAAAACAACGACTCCATTATGCAGTGGTCCTGCAATGCAATATTTTATTACTCATTTAAATGACTATGCTACTGTCATGAATCACAAGAAAAAAATACAATATGTTCTTTTTGAAGGAAATTTGTTATGGCTATTTCTTGCCAAATTTTAAAGTATTCACATTTTTCAAGTGTATTCAAGGTTTCATCTGTCCATGCATTTTCTAGCCAATTCATCCAATTTTAGGGACACAGAGGAGTCGGAGACTATCCCAGCATGCTATTAAGATAAAAAAGAAACATAAAGCTACTTCACTGAAATGTTAAAAATGAAAATATTCACAATGCATATATATTAAGATTTCTTTGTAAAGAAACCCAAAGCATTGACATTTTATGTCCTTTAATACAGGGCTGTAAACTGTAACCTATCTTAAACAATAATTCAATAGCAATATAAGTTTTTATATAAACCAACTGCAATGTTTTGTTTAACGATTACATTTGGGTGCAATTAGAGAAGGATGGTGAAATACTTGTAAAAACGTTTATTTAAATTAAATTAGCACTTATAAATAGGAACTGTCCAAATGGACTATCTACTACATATTTATCAGATTGTTTTTTACAAAACTTTTGGGGTACTCTTCCTCTTCAATTGGTGTTCACACATTTGTATTTACTGTATGTTATTGTTATTATTGTATTTACTGTTTGTTATTGTACTATATGTATTAATACAATGGTGGTGGTGGGAGGGGGAGTCATTGCTACTTTTCATGGTAAATATCATTAAACAGACTAAAAAGTAATTTATACAACCTAGTAAACATGAAAGGTGTAAGGAACCTGAAATGTTTATTTACATTATATTTTATTATTTTTCTCTTGCTAGAAGGAAAATACAGTATTTTACATGTGGCAAGATTGTGGGAGGCTTGAAGATAATAAATGATGCATCAAGTGAAGGCTAATGTGGTTTTACTGGAGTAGAAACAGTTGTAATAAATCACCTGCCTATGCTGATAATAAAATACTGCTTTGGCCTCCGTCAGGCAGAAAAAAAGGTTAAATGTTATTTCTCACAATAACCATGTGGTCTTCATGGCTGACACATTCAATATTGAACTCTATCATTATATTGTGATCTCTGAATTTCAATTTTGATTCTAGTAATTTGTCCTGTTGTGTTTTTACTTCATATTGTTTAAATGTGAAATAATACTTTTTTCTTACTAATTGTTTTATTTGTTTTATTTTAATGATGACTTATATAGGAATGCACTTGCTTTAAACTTTTTGATTGACATCATTACAGTGAGAGGAAAGGATAAAATAGCACAACCTCTTATATTCCTTACTGATGCACTGGCTTTCTCTGTCAACTCAGTGCTGTAAATGTTTCCCAGAGATTTAAATGTTTTCCTTTGTGTACTTATCTTTTATGTGCAAAGCCCTTTGTTCTTCTTACATTTGGCTCCATTTGAAACGGATTGCTTGTGCATTTGAAAAAAATGTGGCTTTTTGTAAGTCATTTAATCCAATTAAAATTTATATGAAAAGGGAAGAAAACAAAGGTTGTTAATGATATTTATGGTCTCAGAGCAACAACAAATATATTCTACTGTTTTTGTTTGTTACTGTACATACACTTATGCTTTTACTAATTAGTACTTATTTTGATTAGTAGTAGCTTTTGAAGATGAAAGTCCTTATTTTCTACTGTAAAACTGTAGCAAAACTGCCCACAGTTGTACCAAAGAAGAAAATCAGCTCGGTGTTTAAAATTAACAGCCTGCTCACAAAACACTGATCATCTGAGCATGTGTGTCAAAGCTGTCCAATCAGACACATCACTGTATTGCTAGCCTTTTATAAGACTAAAGTGGTACATTAAGTGATTGCCATTTTTTTTGTTCCGGGGGGGTAGTGAGGCAATCCAAATAGTTAATGAACATATTCTTCATTCAGGGAATCAAAGTTACAAGACTAACCCACTGTTCTCTTTCTTTTAGAAATGCAATCATTACAAAATGAAAAGAATTGTACCCATTCACAAGGCTGGACAATGGGCCAAGAGCTGAGTGGATGAAGGTCAAGGAAAGGCTGCATTAAGCTTTCTTCTAAATGGGAGGCTCAAAAAATCTTTTGGCTTTGCATGCAACATCCATGCCCAACAGAGAAAATGTCATGTTCTGTCACAAGCTTTAGGAATGGTAATGATTTGAGCAAGGTACTGTATGTAGAAATTGCCTTATATAGCCCGATGCTCTTCACTGTTTTTAAAAGGGTGGCCATATTTATTATATATACGTGTAGTGAAGTGATTGTTTTTAATGTACTGAAACTATTAAAATTGGGAACAGTCAATTGTGAGAGTGCTATGATGGCCTTTAGGAATCAATCATGCAATAACTTTTACTCTCATACTTGGATTCTAAAATTTACAACATACTGTTAAATGTATTGATACAACAGCAAAACATACATAAACAACAAGAGTAATAGAATTTATTTTTCAATTGATCTGCTGTGATAAAAACGGTTGATCATTCCTCTACAGAATATAAAGATAAGAATAAATAAAAAAACAACAGAGTTATATATCAACAATAACATGCTGCTGTTGTTATGTCGTAGGTCAGTCCCATATTAAGTGAACTAAACTTTATCAAGCATGTTTACAATAACAGTTCTACTCAAGAATTATAATATAAATATAGACATTTTGAAGGGTGTATGAAAACCATATTTTCTTTTGATATTTTTGTTAAATTCTCAAAGTTCTTTTCTGGTGCAGGATAAATTACAGTCGGCCTAGAAGAAGCTGCAGAATATGAGTCACCAGCGGTGAGGGGCCAACATGAGGTGGCAGTGGCGAGGGCACATACCCACGTGAACCCGAGAGTGCTACATTGGTGTCAGGAGCGGGGTGGGATAGCCCTTTGCCGAGGACGGCGAAATAAGCGGGGGAGAGTGTAACGCATATGGCAGCCTTTGCAGGTTGTTCGAGCCGGCTTACCAGTGCGGTGACGTCACCGCCCTTCCCTGTGAATAGCAGGGACCGCAGCCACCAGGCTGAGGGGAGATTTCCCTTTAGCTCAACTGTCTGTGTCCCTGTTGAGTGATGCCGGAGGCCTGGGTTCGAGTCCCCAGTGGTGGGGGGCCGACATGAGGCGGCAGCGGCGAGGGCGCATACCTACATGAACCCAAGAGCGCTACATTGGTGGCACTTGTTATGAGACCAGGTCATGTCTATGTGCCAAGCTTCAGTTTAAGAACACCAATCCAATTTTCCAATTTTCTAGGATACTGATTTCCAGTTGAGAAGGCATGTGCAAGCAGCAGGCTACAGAGCACAAGCATGGACTCTATCATTAACTTGTTGTGTAAATGAACCTGCTTCAGAGAAGGCTTTGGCTCAGTAGGTCCTATCATTCAATAGTAAAGAGGAAGACCCTGCTGACATTGAGATTAATGTGACAGCTTAAAATATGTGGACAAGTGTGTGTAAATAGAAAAGTGAAGGTGTTGTCTTTGCCAGTCTCGAATCATCAATGAAAATGAAACAGTTGTTCAGCTGAATACATACAACAAGAGTCTGGTGGAATACAACATACAACACTTCCAAGTGGAATCTGTTTCACATCAGTGTCGGGTTTGGTATGGATGTATATTTGAGTATCGTCAGCGTAAAAATGAAAGCTGAGGCCATGTGATCTTAAAAGCTGACCAAGTGGGAAAATGTAAATGCTGAAGAGCAAGGGGCCCAGTATTGAGCCCTAGGGGACACCAGACTTGACAAGACCAATTTCAGACCTGTACCCATTGAGAGAGACAAAGTGACAGCGATCAGTGAGGTAAGACTTAAACCATTTGAGGGCAGTGTCAGACTCCAAACACAGTCTCGAGACGAGAAAGTAAGATGTCATGGTCAACAGTGTCAAAGGCAGCACTGAGATCAAGAACGATGAGTATGGAAAGAGAACCAGAATCAGAAGCTATTAGGAGATCGTTGGTGACTTTGACTAGGGCGGTTTCTGTACTGTGAAGTTGACGGAAGCCAGATTGGAGGGGTTCGAAAAGGTTGTTTGTCATGAGGTGGTTATGTAACTGAAGTGTGACAGTACGTTCTAGAATTTTAGAGAGAAAGGGTAAGTTGGAGATGGGGCGAAAGTTGTTAAGATTGTCGAGAGCCATGTTAGGCTTCTTTGGCACAGGGGTAATAGCAGCAGTTTTGAGGACCATTGGTACAATGCCGGTGCTCAAGGATTCATGTATTATATTGAGGACAATGGGGCAGAGAGAAGAGAAACAGGACTGGAATAAAGTGGTGGGAATGGGATCTAAAATAGATGTGGTGGGTTTCATGCGCGTAACTAGTTTGTTTAGGGATGCTGAGTCAAGAAGAGAGAAGCTGGAGAGACGGGAACCAGAGAAGTTGGATGAGGAGGGAGGAGGTATGGAAATTATATCCGTAGTGGAGAGAATGTGATGCCGGATGTTGTCAATCTTAGAACTAAAGAAATCTAAGAATGTGTTGCAAAGTTGTGATGAGGCAGGTAATGTGGTAGGGCAGTGTGGCTTGAGCAGTCTGTTGATGGTGGAGAAAAGATGTCTGGGATTGTTTTGGTGATTTTCAATGATGTGACAGAAGTAGGTGGATCTAGCAGACTCTATAGTAACCTTATAATCAGATAAGTAATCTCTCCAGGCCTGATAATGTACATTTAGGCCGGAAAGACGCCACCTACGCTCAAGTTTGCGAGAGGCTGCCTTCATGAAACGCAGATGGTCATTGTACCAAGGGGCAGGGCGAGAGAAGGTGATGGTACAGGATATACAGGATATACAGGATATCTTTACCTGGACCACTTTTAGAGGGTTTAAATAATGCTTTAGCAAATGTATTGGCCATCCTTATTTTTACTTCTGCCCAAGTAATTAGTGTAGGTGTTTGTATTTCTGCACAAAATAAATAGAGCTGTAACGAATTATAAGAATGAAAATAAAAAGGAAAAAAGATTTTTTAAGGAAAAAAAAATCTGTAGCACTTAACACTTATTTAGATGACACAGTACTTAGGGGACATTATGCTTTGAATCTAAGAGATTGTAGTGTATCCTTGCTAGGAATATTACAGTACACTTACAAACTTAGTTGTTCCATTTAAAATACTGCATTAAGAAAACAGTTATGTGGCTCAGTGTAATTTGGTATAAATAAAGATATGGCCAAGAAGAACACACTTTCATGGACTGTGATAACGCACACAAGAGGACATTTTAATAGTTCAGTATTACCAAAATTGTTGTCCTTGAGGGTAAGTACTGTATGCATATGCAAAACATCATAAACAGATGCATGTCATAGTCTATGGGATCACATTCCCCAAATTCCAATCTGTATGACCAACTAGCTTTATAATCACGCTATATCCATCCATCATTTTTTAACTGTTTTATCCAGATAAATCTGTATTTAAAAAATTTACTGTAGGTAAATAATGGGCAAAATGCATGATGCACCCTGGATCTGAAGTTGGTCCCTCTACGTGTTACACAATATACAGTATTTATGAAAATTTGAGTCATTATTATTGGCCATACTATAATAAAATATTTCAGAATGCTGTTGCAAGTTTCAAATCAAGCAATTTAGCTTTGCCTAGATATGGTAATGGAGGACTAATACTTCTGTCCAGTCAGGAACATGCCTACAGGAGATAAAAGGTATGCTGAGTAAAACAAGAAGCCAGTCATACTCTCAGCATTCTCTTGTAATACATCTGTTGCACAAAGTCTTGTCAATGAAGATGTTACCAAGGGAGCACAGAAGAAGCAGGTGGTGATTGAAAGCTTAACTTACTCTGTACACATGTTGTGGCAAGCATATGTTCTGAACAGAAGCCTGCTTTTGCATATGAACTTTGCCTTTTGTTTTCCTTCATTTTAAATGCCATTATGTTGAACACTTATTAAAACAGCACTTTACATCTGGCTTCATGTTACAACTGTATATTAATACATTTTGGCACCTGAGCAAGGATTATAATTTACCCTATAAATGACTAAAAATGATAAATACTGAAAATAACAATCATAACAGAAAAATAGACAAAGTGAAAAATTAGCAAAAATCCCCCCTACCATTCAAAAGAATACTGGCATACTTTATGAAAAATAAAATAGGTAAAGTGACAGAAAAAAATGAAAATGCAAGGGAGCAAGCTATGTAATGTAATTTCAGATTGTTGCCTCTAAAGAAGAAAAAAGCTCCTTTAGAACAGTGCTGTATGAGAAATAATCTACATTGTCTTTCTAGACTAAAGTAAAACTTGCACTCCTTGTATTGCTGCTGATCAAAGCCTGTTACACCCCCTCTGTATGCTCCATCATAAATACACCCACACTTGTATTGCAGCCATATGACATTTGTGGCTCCTGATTGTCTAGAAGCAGGGCTTGAATGAGTCTTCCAGATTGAAAGAACAAAATTAAGATTTAATGGATCATTCAAACTCCAATAGGGATTACCATATATTTAGTCATAGGAAGACCTCATTGATTTGAAATGGAGGAAGGAGTTCTTACATCCATTTGTGGGAGGCTGATTTTTATATTTATAATGCGAGAGCTACCAGACCTGCTAAATTTTTCTGTTATTGTAATGGTCTGAAAATGAAATAGAGGTCAAAATGTAAGTCTGCAAGATCATTAAGTGCTTGATCAATACGACAATTGAATTTGCCCATTCCTATTAGGCAGTGCATCTAATGTGGCTTGGGCTCATAAGTCAAGCCATGTAATTGTATTATACTCAGTGTGCAATGTCACTTTGTTGATTAATGTAAAATAATAATGCAAAAAATAATAATATGAATTATTATAAAATTACCAAGGTTTAATAACTCCTGGAACTTAGAATGCTATTATCAATGATGATGGATTTACCTGTATATCGTTTTTGGCCAGCAGTAGTAATGAGAAAGTGACAAAACAGTATACATATACAGTAATACATCCATTTTTAGTCTGCCTGTCCCAGTGAGTGTTAAGGCAAAATGCATACTAGTATACATGTACATATTTTGAAAATGGTTTCCTTATTTTTGTTTAAGTTGTTTTTTATGGCTGTTCAGATGGCCTGCTTGCATGGGAAATATACTAAATGGAACTGGCTTTTAATTTGTGCTTTATTAAGCAGTGTCCCACATCTAATACTCAGAACACAAGATGAGAGAGGAAATCTCTGTCCTCTGCATCTAACATGAAATAGACCACAGGTAAAACAAACTGATTTGAGGGGAAAATTACATTAGCATAAAAAGAGCTAAAAAGCACACTAGATGGCAGCAGTTTGTGTAACTTTTTTCTAACATTATTTCACACTAGAAAACCATGAATTATAGGTACCATGAGGTATAAATTCAAAAAGCCATTGAAAATAAAAAGATAAAAACAAATGTGACTTATAGTTTTATTCAGATTGTCACATGATGTCAAATGCCAATTCACAAACATTTTGCCAATCTGAATAGTTGATACACTGTAATTTACTATGTTCTGTTAATAGAACATAAACCCAACTCCTTACCAAAACTGTAACATGTGCAGGTTCGTCCAATGTGTAACATTATAATAAAAGCATTTCCAATGAAAAAAAGCATCTTTTCTGTGGCACAGTGGTTAGCATTGCTGCCTCACATCACTGATCTACTGGATTCAGTTCTGGCATGCTTTTTTTGGAATTTGTATGTTACCCCTGTGTATACTGTACATGAGTTTCTGCTGGGTGTTCTAGATATCTCCCAGTCCAAAGACATGCTGGTAGTCTAATTGGTTTCTGGCAAAATTGGCCCTGGTGTGAGTTTGTGTATGTGCGTCTGCCCAGGCGTCTTGTCCAGGATGTATCCTGCCTTGCACCTGTTGCTTGCTGGAATAGGCTCGGTCTCCTGTGACCATGTATTGGGTAATGTTGTTAGAAAACGGATGGATTGAATGTCTTTCATTCAGCATTAAAAATATCATTTCTCATTGTTTGAGTTCTTAAAGCCCAGAAATCAGAGTATAGGGGCTGGTTGATTTTCTATCAATTGGTATAATTTTCTGGAGCTAGATGTCTCTTTGTTTGTATATAAAGTTTTATGTACAAATGTTTGACTATTTATGGAAATAGAACAATAAGCATACAGTATGTCTCATATATTCATAGTGATCATTGAAAATTACTTAATGTTTTCAATTGCAACAGATTGGCAGAGAACACTTGTTTCTGTGTATATAGTCTTTATAATTGTTGCATACCACATTCTGGTCTGGATATAGTACATGGACATTCATTTTGGTAGAAGAGTACTTTATTTTTGATGCATCAGATATACCTACAGCAAACATTAAGTGTTTTGCTCCCTTTCGTTTGACTTATGATCATGAAATTAACCTCTACCTGTTTATATGCATAGTCTATGGAAAAAGAAATGCAACACCTCCTCTTCCAGACTCTGCCCCTCCCGTCTGTGTGGAACAGGCTGAAGAGTGACTCATCCATGAAGAGGACCCAATGCTGCTGCTGACGAGTCCATCGCAGCCTCTGTCCAGCCCAAGCCAGTCAGGTGTGGCCTATAGGAGGTGTGAGCAGCAGGCCTCTGACAGGTCATCTTGCAGCATGAAGCCTCACTGTCCTGTCACTGATGCAGGCATTGTGTCTGCCTGTCACAAACTGCATTCCTACGTGCACCTCTCACCACCAACACCCGCGCACTAATTAATCAATTGTCACTTCTCACTCTCTTCCCTATTTATTCCCTCTCACTCCACTCAGTCCCCGCTCACTATTGAGAATTACCTTTGGCTTTCTCTTGTGCGCATTTAATACTCTTGACCTGATTTTTGGCTACCTGACCTTGGTTTTTCTCTGGCTTCGACTACGTCTTTGTCTTGCGTTTTGGATTTGGATACTCTTGACCTGACACTTCTGATACCCGACCTAGCTTTCCAACCTTGACGACGACTTCTACCTTTCGCCCTTGGGATTTGGATGCCAAACGCTAGCCACCTACAGTCTCAGCGCTGCATAGGGTCCAACCTGGTACACTTAAACATCACTTGTGACAGAATAGTGAGCCGAAATAATGGACCCTGCAGGCTCAGACGACCCTTGCCCACAGCTTGCTCAACACTCCCAGGCACTTTTTCAACTAACCACAACAATTGCTGCAATACTTCGCCGGGACCTCTCCTCAGCCTCCAATTAGTACACCTGTGCCTGCTCCAGCTCCATCTTTTTCCACACCCTTTAGTCTCCTGCCACCCCCCTTTCAGGAAAAATTTCAGCAGTTTCAGCAGCAGTATGGGTGGCAGATCTGAAATGATCTCTCAGATGGTCCTGCTCTGGTGTGGTCACTAGAGGGTGAACTGGATCTTGGAATGGTCAGCTGTCCTGCCAGTCTGCTGAAACCTTCTCTGCAGTCAGGACACAGTGGAGTGGCTTACTCCATAGTGTCTGGCAACACTGGCACATGCCATGCCTGCCTGCAGCATTGCCAATGGCCCTCTCCCTTGCTTCTAGTGACACTTGAGGCATTATGGAATGCACAGGAAACTGACTAAGTGTGGCCTTTTTCTTGCAGTAACCTAAGATTTGAATTAAGGCGTTTTTAAAGGTGACCTGATCAGGCATTGTTCCACCTGGACTTCGTTGTGTAAAAGTGCACCTAACGAGCTTTCATGTGATTGGCAAGTTGCAAAGCCTCACTGCACAAGCTGTATTGCTGGTCAAAGGGCTTAAAACAAATTGACAACTTTTTGCGAAAGTACATGAGCTATAACTATAGTATTCTCATTCTAGAAAATGTTGCGTTTCTTTTTTCCATCAATATATATAAATATAATCCTTAAATCAGAATTCTGTTTTGATTGTTCTTCTTTGCAATGTAGTGAAATAGCAAAAACTAATATTCAGGTTACTAGAATTAATAGTGACTGCTCACTCTTGAAGAACACCACAACTCTAAGGTTTTCTTTGTAAAATAGATATATATACAAAATACAATGTTTTTCAGTAGGTTCAGATTACGAACCTTGCACAGTGTTCACATTTAGTTGCTTTCAGTTTGCAGTTTATACAGTTTTCAAATTGCAGTTTGAGACTTTGAAGTAGTAATTGATATTTGTTATGCAGACAACCTACAGTAATCCACATATTCAAAGCCAAAAAAATAGAAGATTTATAGGAAAGAAAAATGGAAAAGTAATGATTACACAAGTATTCACACCCTTTGATGTGGTAAACCTAAATTCATTGAAGAGCAAAAAGCTAACTTAATAAGCTGTACAAATAGCTGAGACACTTCTGTCTCTGTGCAACAATAAATTCACAGAAGATTTCAGAATTATTAAACATACAGTACATCTGTAAGGTCCATCAGTCAGATAGTGGAGTTTTAGCAAAGATTCAACCATGAAGATCAAGAAGCTTTCAAAACAACTTTTGTACAAAGGCACCAATTAGGAGTAGGGTATAAAAATATTTCTAAAGCCCTTAATATTTTTTTGATTTGATTAAGAACTAGACACTGCCAAGATCAGGTTATT
Organism: Atractosteus spatula; assembly: GCF_055471065.1. Lineage (NCBI taxonomy): Eukaryota > Metazoa > Chordata > Actinopteri > Semionotiformes > Lepisosteidae > Atractosteus > Atractosteus spatula. Next base: position 41,137,135 of record NC_142706.1, read on the forward strand.
CTTCCAAACTGAGCAGTCAGGCAAGGAGGAAATGTATTAGGGACTGTGAGGCCATTGGTAACTGGAAATTACAGATTTCAGTGACTGAGATGGGAGTCAACAATATCCTCATCTCTCTGCCAAGTGAAAAAAAAACGAGAAAATCTTGTATGGAGTTGGCTGCAAAGCACCAAAGTGTTACTGCAAAAATGTGGCAAAATGCTTTGTCGGACAAGACAAAATTTGAACTTTTTCATCTGAATGCTAAGTCAGTGTCATCCCTGCTGTCAAATATATTGATGGTAGAATTATAATATACTGTAGCTCTGCTTGTAGAAACGTGCTTCAGATCTAAAACCAGGGCACAAATTCACTTTTCAGTGGGAAAACAATCCACAAGGCTAAAGTGGTTTAAGAAAAAAGAAAGTGAATGTGGCCCATTCAAAGTTCTAATCTTATTTGTTAATATTTGGAAAGACATGGGAGTCCAGCAAATGTAGGGAACTTGAGTGAATCTGTCAAAAAGAATGTGCAAAAATTGTACCTTGCCAATGTGCAATGATGGTAGAGGCTTAACCCAAATATACTTGGAACTGTAATTGCTGGAAAAGGTGCATTCACCAAATATTTAATTTGAAGTCTGAAGACTTACAAAATCAGCATATTTCAAAACTTTCTCTTTAGTTGTTGATTACATTTACAATTTACTTACATTACCCTTAGAAATCTTCAGTTTGAGCAAATCAGATTTGAATAAAATACTAAAATTAAAAAATATGTGTCCATCATTTTGTTATTTCAAACAATGGGAAGCTATACAAAGGGTCTGCATACTGTCACGATTGTAGTCCCTCCTCCTTAAGGGCGCTCCGGCTCTTTCACTTTGGATTTGATTCTGTGCACCTGACCCTTGTTCCCAGCCCACCTTAAAAGCCAAGCGCTGACGTTCATCCTGGCTCTGCATCTGGTTTCCGCACCGTGCGAGTCCGGGACCTGGAAGCACCTGGTCCCGTTAAGGTTTTAATCTCTGTTCCCGTTCCCTTTCCGCCGGTTCTGACCCGGTTCATGTTTTTTATTCCTTGTTGGATGGATCACCTGGCTATGGACTTATTCTTGCGTTTTTGGATTCCCTCTCTGGATTACTTTTGGATTGTTTGCCTCGGCCACACCTCCCCCGTGCACCACCGCACTTTGGACACGCCCCCCTGTTTTCATCCCCGTATTCCTGCATGTCTTTTTCCTAATGTTTCCTCACGATTCTGGATTGTGTCGTCCGCATAGGGTCCGGAAAGAACTGTTCGTTACACATACTTTTCCAAGGCATTATATTTTCCATTAATTCAGTTTGCTGTAATTAATTTCTGTGTTTATGTTTTTGGTGATTCCTTTAAATGTCTCTATATTGGAGCAGACATGCAAATAAGCATTTCATTGCACTTGAGTATATGACAAATAAACTGAACTGAACTTAATTACTGTAATGGAGTTTAAAGGCACAGTGTATTTAAAGTTTATATAACATACTGGAACTCATCTGGCTAAGCAAATGGCACCCTGACTGGTAAGGATGAGGCTGACAGCGGGCCCCCTCCCTCCACACTTCTCCAGAAATAAACCAGAGAGCAACTGCAAAGGTGAAGATGGGGTGGAGTGTTGGGTGCAAGAAAAGATGCACAAAAGGGTCCTCAGGAGGCAAGATATTTATGCAGAGGAAAACTTATGCTTAGGCAAGATTAATATCTCACCTCCTCTTCAGCTTCTGTTAAAAAATTATACACAGTGCCTTCCAAACGTATTGGGACAGCAAAATCAAGTTACAGTACTTGTTGTCTTTTACAAGTAATATGTATTTAAGATCATGGGATTAATATACATGGCAAGTATGAGATACATAATAAATGTTTACAACAAAATAGAGTTATGTTTCCAAGATCATGTGGTACTTTTTAAAGCATCTGTACTTTCTTTCTCCACATTTAAAACCTTTATATTGCTTTAAAGGCAAAATAAATAAAATAAAAGTGTTTTGCTTAACACTTTTTGGTACGTGATAGGCTTCCTTACGTTGTTCTCAATAATTGACAAATTTAGGCCTTAAAAATGTGTGATGGAAATAAACCAGTGTGAATTATCCAACATTAAAAAACATATTAAATAATCAAATTAATTAACATATTTTGTGTTTATTAATAGATATGGGGCAATATTTTGTACAGTACTACCAAGTACACCACGCATTTCAATTAGCATTCATTCTTATATTAGACTGTCCTTGCCCTGTTGATTTAACACATTAAAAGTAATAGGAATACTTATCTACAGACCACACACTTCAATGATTTATCATGCAATTCCTTGCAGGAGGGGTTTTATTAAAATACAGAATCTGAAAAGAAATATAATTTTAACTCACATGATATTAGGCATTGTATTGTATGTTACTGTGTTCATTGGAAGATTGTGATATTTTTGGAATATCAAGTTAAGAGGTAACTTACCTCAATTTTGGACTGAAAATTGCTACATGAGTGCAAGGGATTATTATTAATGCTTCACGAGTAATATTCTGATTGTTAAAATTACCAACACTGTAACTGCAAGCATAATAAATAAAGGATACTAAATACAGGTTCAGTTTAGCTTTCAGCTGTAACTTAAAAAAACTTAAAACTTAAAAGTCTTACCAGTGCAGTTTGCTTTATTTAGGTATTCTTCTGTTCGCTTTCCATGAAAAGTTCAAAATCCACAGAGAGAAGAGATTGTGCTGAGATAGATCCATAACTTTAAAAACTGCTTCCTTTAAAATTAAATTAGACCACTGACTTAATTGTACTCAGGACTGTCATTAGGTACTTGAAATTACGACTTTTTAGTAGCAAAATGTATCCATGTGTATACAGTATTTACTGCATTAAGAAAATTAATAATATACTGTATCACAATTGATAAAAGCTTTATCTTATCTAAAAAGATTAACTCAGTCTATGCATTCTTGGTCAGTCCAAGCAAAGCTGTATGATGATGCATTTTTATTATGTAAATCTCAAGATTAATTCATTTACCAATTAAATTGTCCACTTTGTATATAATGAAAAATAAATACTGAGTACTTTCTCTATAATTCTTTGTCTTGTGACCATAATTGCAGGATGTTCTATAATACTTTTCAAAGCTCATCAAAAATGTGTGCCATACAGTATATACAGATGCACAAAAGAAACACAACACTCAAGCTTAACTGACTTAACATAATGTTTTAAATAAAGGCATGAAAAATTACTAAAAATGTGGCAATAATACAAATCAAACATAATATTATGATATTTTTTTCATATGAAACATGACATTCTGTCCAAATAAAAACATTACAAAGTTAGTACTGGGTAACACTTTTCTGAACTTTAAGACAATCACAGAAGGGTTGACTTACAGACTCTAGATAGTCTTCTTCTGAAACTCTCGCCACTCTCCCTGTGCTTCTGCAGCCAGCTGGCAAAGATTGGCTGGTTGTGATTATCTCATTTTTAAGACATATGTGTTTCAAGTATATTTTACTTGTTGCAAATTTGAAAATATAAAAATTCAAGCTTTGATAAAACAAAAAAATTATAACAATTCAAATGCTTATAGAGATTTAAGAAAATTGTGTGTGTGAAATTCCTCCCATTTTGACACACAAAGCACAATAATGAATGAAACATTATAAAATATATTGCTTTGCGTACTTTAAGCAAATTAAAATCTTAGTCACAAAGCAAATCCTACTTACCTGTATAGTTACTCATCATACTGAAAGTTTATTTTTGGTATACGGCATTTTTTAATTTTCACCATTAATAATTTAATTTACACAGCTCCAATAACACTGCGTACTACTACGTTCAAGACATATTCAAGGACAAAGAAAATTGACTGAAGAGAAGATGTGAAAAGAGTTACTGTTTAAATGTTAATTAAATAAACAAATTACCATATCATACAAATAAATGAAAACACAGGATCCTAGAAACAGTATATGTAGGCACAAAAATGAGGAAAACAAGTTGCATCTTACTGCCTAAAGAGTAAAGGAGATACTGAAATAATTAAGACTAGGATAATGAAGCTCCTTATGGTTTTGAAAGAGAAAGATATGACTAACACCAGATCCAATGGGCAACCAATTCATCTCAGTGATAACTGATGCTGCAGTGGATATTCAATATGCTAAGTGTCCAATGTTTTGTCAGTGGCAATTCAAGATGATTTTCTCAATAAAAGATTTCAAATGAGAAAATTTAAATTACAGTAATCTTGTCAACTACAAAAATAATCTCCTAAAGGACTAAAGTTTAAACTATCTTTAGTCATTTACAGCAGTAAAATTGCATTTTTTTTGCTTTGTCATTGGCCATCTAGGACAAGGATTTCAACAGTAAAAGTGCAAAATTAGCTAAACAGTGCAGTGGATGGGTGGGCTTGAGTCTTTGAGGATATGCCCTGGTTTCCACACAACAGTGGCAGCTGTTTTTGCACCTTTGATGTTTCAGTGCTGTTGGTGAGTGATGCATTACTCTGTTAAAGGAGAAGAGAGAACTACTTTGCTCCTTTAGCCCCAGCTCTGTTGTAGTTACCTAAGGAGACTATGAGAAAAAACGGCACAAGAGTGGCTCAAAATAACATCCTTGCTGCAGCACATTGTCTTGAGTCTTGTTATTGTCCTAGCTCTTTTTTCTAGCAAATTGTAATTGTCAGGTCACAGTTCTCATTAATTGCCAAGTGTGAATCTTCTGAAAGAAAACTTTATTGCTATTCTCCTTTGCCTTCAGTTGTGCAGACAGGCACCTCAAGGTTTATACCTACTGAATGGTCACAATCATTAGTTCACAGTTTTTAATAAATATGAGATACATTTTCTGTATGTAAATTAGTTCACCTTCTTTTAATGCCCCTCATTAAAATATTCTATGCATTAAATTAAGGGATATTAAAAGAAGTCAGTCAGTTCAGCGGTAAAGATACAATTAGAATATTTCTGCCTTTAATAATTAACGTCATTTTCCTGTGAAACAGATTATATTTTAAAAGAGAAAAAGCAGTAAAAAATAAGACAAAAAGTAGAGACTTATACAGTATATTCACACAGTAAGACACTGTACCAGTTGTTTCAAGATACTCCTTACACCACTCCTTCCTGCTGTACCATGTGTCTTGTACCATTTTTCCTACTACTTTTTTCTCACTCAATCTTTCAAATGACATTTTTGTCTGAAATAAGAAAAAAATAAAATAAATGCAAAATCAATATACAGTAAAAACATTTAGAATGTGGTTTTATGATCAAAGCACAATGGTAGCAGACAAATGTTCCCAATTCAATTCACTCAAGAGTTCATTTCTAGTGGTCAAGTAGTAAAGTAATATATCTAACAGTTCATTTAAGGTAAGGACATTCTGAAGGCAACAGAAGCATAAATTGTTAGTCCTTATACGTTAAGGATATTTTCACTTCATTTCTTATGAAGCCTCATTAAAATTGCTTTTCAGAAGCATTACCTTTATGTGGTAGACTTGTTACTGCTAAACTATGATTCATCTTAAATCTGAAAATCATTCTTCATTAAAATACACACCTTGTTATGCTACCAAAAAATGGTTGTCCCCAGGGCTGTCTTGTAATGATGAAACAAGTATACGCACTGGTGAACAAGCTTCTAATGTTAGTGCATTTAATATGAAAACTTCAACAGAATAACTGCAGGAAAGACAAACGTTTCATTGAATTTTAAATTGTGTTTTATAAGACAATTTCTTTTACCTTTTTACAATAAAAATTAGTCATGAATTATGATAAAAAAACATACCAATTGGTGTATTTAGCAGATTATTTACATTAATATTCTTCTAAATATTAATTAAGATATGCAATGTCTATGCAGAACTGGAGAGCTAAATTATTTGTAAATAAAAATAAATTACTTAATGTTCCCTAAGAACAGGTTTAAACTAAGTGCACAGCACTTTTTAGTTTTTTCTAAAAAAAAGTCTAAATTAATTTTAAACATATACAATACCCCCTCTACCACCACATAAAGACACAGTTGCTTGGCATTTGTGGTTTTTGTAATAATAATAGGCTGAAAAAGCTTGTAGAGTGTGTGTTTTCAGTTCCCTCACATCATGATTTCGTTAGGCCTTGTTTGTTGTCTTTCGGATCAAATTAAGAATTCTTTTAGTCATACAGTGCTTCATACAAGACTATTCAATTTTCCTTTTTAATTCTGCGAACAATGTAATTAACTGTTATCTATCACACATTCATTTTTTTCCCTCTCATCTTGTTATTTTTAGCGTACACATTATTTTTAAAATAGAAACATTAATTACATTTGATCTACCCACCTGGTATGGAATAGTCAATTTCCCTCTTTGGTTTGCAGCTACAAACCCAGACACGATACGTAAGCAAGAATGAGAAAGTGTAGGTGATTCGTCAGACACACCCACCTTCGAGCTATTCATCTTTTATCAAGGGTAAGTCTTGTATGTGAGGTTCAGTACTGATTGGAGAATTGTGCACTGATACTGGGTAAATCTCAGTCACAGTTGGTCCATAACAGTCCAGGTTCAATCCCACAGGTCTAGAGCTCAATCTGCTTTTCCATTTGAGCCACTCAGGAATCACCTCATTGCTCATTTTTGCTTGCAATTTCTGACTCATAAAAGTCCTAAAAATAATTACATTTCTTCACACCCCTGTATATAGGATTTTATATCTTCCTCTGAACAGCTCCTGCAGTTTACATGAGATTTTGGCACTTCTGAAGGAGTATGTTTGACCATTCCTCGGTGCAGACGTTGTGTTTGGTTTCAATTTGTCAGCTATCTACTTGAGTTTGAACCACTAATGAGGTTCTTTGTCTATTTTTCATGCTGAGAAGTTTAAACTTTGCTGAAAATCCCTTCTTGGCAGAGGGAACAAGGTATTTGGTTAAAATGTCCTGGTACATGTTTCCCTTTATCTTAACAAGGGTTCCAGGGCCTAATAAATACAGTAAAATCAAATAATGGCAACACATAAAAGATGTACTATGTTTCAAAATTTGTGTGTGTTTCTTCATTATAAGCTTTATCATTTTATGCCAAACAAAACTATAATAAGCATATAAAGAGAACTGAATTTTCATTAAATTAAATCAGAAAACATGATTCTAATTATCATATACTGCAGGTGTAAATCATAGTTTGCAAAATCTGAGTGGCATCTTCATGTGGTTTAACCACAGAAGTCCTAAACGTCTAAATACTACAAATAATACAGAGAAAAGTAATGATTTTCTTATACTAATTTTCAAACTCGTCTGGAACAATGACTGTTTGCCTGTAGTCTTAAGTGAGCTCAATAACCTTAACCATGACATCAACTAGTAGCATGCTGCGAATGAATTTCATCTGTGTGTTACCTCCTTTCATACCTCAGAGAAAAAGAAAACCTTCAAAAGTCTCTACACAGTTTTGTTCCATTGCATTTCCAAAGAGCAGAAAATTATAATGGAAATTTTTAATGTTTTTTTTTAAGAAATTCGTAGAGGGTTGAACGAAAATCATCCTCCTGCATTCTGGAATTAAATTATTTCTGACATATAAATGACATTTTTTCAGTATAATATTTTTAGAATTGTTATAAGCAAAACAAAGTATCCAATCAGTAACCCATTAACTCATTCTTCTATATGTTGTTTTTTGTTCCTTTTTCATTGGGGGTAGACAGATTTTGGAAGGATCTTTATATGCTTTGGGTGGCGTGGTGACACAGTGGTTAGCATTGCTACTCACGGCACTAGGATCCTGAGTTCAATTTGAGGCCTGGGGTGCTAACTGTGTGGAGTTTGTACATTCTCCCTATGTTCATATGGGTTTTTGCAGGTTGCTCTGATTTTCTTCCGCAATCCAAGACATACTGGCTGTTTAATTGGGTTCTGGGAAAATAGGCCCTGGTGTGAGCTTGTGACTATGAATCTGCCCAGGAATGGACTGATGTTTTGTCTAGGGTGTATCCTGGCTTCTAGGAAAATTGGACCTGGTGTGAATGTGTGTGTTATGACCCCAAGTGTCTAGGGGTACAGGGGTGAAACATTTAGGATAATTCTTTTGGAAGCAGGTGGGTTCTGGTGAGGGACTAGGAAGCGTGATAACAAAAGTGGGTGCTAAAGTGATTATTTTAAATTGAATAAGTGACTGGTAAAACACGATAACATACGGAGTAAGGAACTAGAGTGGTGCCAAAGAAAAGAAAATAATAAACAAAATGGAGCTGGCTAGGAAAGTGAGGGAAAGCTAACCTGTCTACAAATGAAAACCAGAAACACACGGTGTTCGGCGTCTTCAACACCCTAGCTAACCTCTACTGACTACCCAAAACCATACAAGACAAATGGCACTCACCCGTACTAAACTAGTGTACTAATATAAAATCAACTAGGTGTGTAGAATGTACCTGACAACCTAAACTAACCTTATACACAAACGTTCATACAAAAACACAAGTTAACTAGGAATACAAATAAGGGAAAACGAGAGTAATCAACAGGAACTGGGTACAAAAGAACACAAAAGTTTAACATGTAACACGTTAGGGAAAGGTAATGGCAAAACAAGAATAAACACACAAACAAACGAAAGTACAAGGAGACGAACAGAAACAAACAAAAGCCAAAGCTATAAGTAAACACACACAGACACAAAGCAAAACAAACCAAAAAAGCCAAAGCAGAAGCCGAAGCAAAAGTGAAGCGAAGCAAAGCGATAACAAAAACAATATGAAGCAAAGGAAAACCAAACGGGACCAAAGTCTTCCTTCAGAAAACCTCCATGTTATATAGTGAATAAGATGCACTCTGATTGGCTAAAAAATTAATTGATCATGATGTCATACGGAACAGTGGTGTAATGGTGGGCCAATGGGGGAGGGAGAACAATCAAAGGTCAGCAGTGCAGAACATAACAAAAAAAACACACACAGACCACACACTGGGACGTAACAGTGTGTATCTGTGATTGTATGTGCCCTGTGATGGATTGGAGTCCCATCCAGGGATTATCCTGATTTAGACCTGGTGCTTGCTGGGATAGGCTCCGGCTCCCTTGTGATCCAGTATACAGTAGAATAAAAATGGATGTATGTATTGTATATGCTTCTGATAAGAGCCAATAATATCCTGACTGCCTTGTTTCTACGAGGCTTTCAAAACAAGGACATTGCAGATGGAGTTAAATGTGTTCTCTTAGTCAATGGATTCTTGGCATTTTACTAATTGCATCTTTCAGAAACTATCGTTACTGCTTGAATGTTCATATACTGTATTACACCTCACAGGTCATGTTTTTTTTCTTTGTTTTAAACTGAAGGATACAAACCCATCTTGGATTTATAAGCTAAGTGAGTAGCTAAATGCATCTCAATAACCTCCCAGCATGGACACCAGTTGCACCTCCAGGTAATTTACAAGCTCTCCTGCTGCACAGTAAAATACAAGTGCTGAGTTTGGTGCACAAAGCTATGATTTATACACTGTTTAAGTACTGAAGACCTCAGCTATTGGGCACTTAATCAATGGCTTACACACCAGTGATTGACTTTTTGCTATAAAGATCGTAGTATGTTTTCTAAATTATGCACTGTTGACAGATTTAGCATCCCTGCTGTCCTTCGACAAAGCCATTTTTCATTTTGCGTCATTTCATGTTTGTGATCATTTATGTATTTACATGAAACATCTTGTTCAAGGTTTACATATTGCACAGAGGATACAAATATTACTGCTAAACATCATTCTACTTAATGTATATGATCAGAATTTTTAATTGATTACAGTCCAGCAATAACTTTCGATTAATTTTACCGCAAATGTATTTGAATGTGTGTCAAATAGTACAATGATTTACATTCAAAATTAAGATCATAGAGGGCAGCACAGTTGCACAGTGGTTAGCATTGCTGGCTGCCTTGCAGCTCAGGGGCCCTGGGTACAATTCTGGGCTGAGGATGCTGGTAAGAGTGTGTGTGTGTGTCTGTGTCCATGTTTGTGTCTGTGTGCCCTTCAATGGACAGTTATCCCATCCAGGGAGTACCCTGCCTTGCACCCGTTGCTTGCTGAGATAGGCTCTCCGAATACCCCAACCCTGAATTGGATGAATTTGATTGGAAAATGGATGGACTGATACTGTGTGTGTTAGATGAGGATTAAAGTTTTTAAGCTAAACCATACAAAATAGCTCTTTTTTCAAAACTATGCAGTTGTAATTTGAGTGAATCTAATATCATTCTTGATATACATTAAGATCCACTATGACACAATAACATAAATGGATTCAATAACATGGATTGGTTGATCATAATAGGTTTTCTCATCTTCGCTGTCATGGAGGTTTAAACTTAAGTTCGGGAAGTCATTCTCTGTCTACCTTCACCTACAGTACCTACATACTGTATGTATAAATATCCCATTTTTAGCATACCGGCTTTGTTGTTTTATTTGACATACAATTCAGCATTCACTTTTCCAAGAGACAGACTTTACTATGAAAGCTCTTCCTTCTTTTTCTACCTGCTCAAAGGAAAATAAATGTCAGCAGTTCTGCTGTCTCAGAAAGCCACAGAGCTCCTCTGTCTAGCCTTATGCTCTTCTGGACCATTTATCCATCTCTGATACAGTTTCCATTTTACCGAGTCCACCAACATTCTTGCAGCCTCTCCTCTTTGACCTTCTTCTATTCCTAATCTCAGCAGCCAAATCTGTCTTTGTTCCTACATTTCTTCTATGCGTACAGCTTTTCTCTAAAATCTGATTTTACCCCAAACCATGGAAAACAACCTGCTCACTGGGATCGCCCTTCTCACATGGCCTATCTGATTATGTCACCTCTCCATGACCAATTGCTCCCCTGGTACCATTACCATTTCGCCTTCTATGCCCATCTTTCCTCTACATCTCCCTCCTTCACCCTCGTCTCTTCCATGGTGCATGCATGTTTTTTCTTCTCCACTATCTTTTCATTCCATCCCCTTTGTCTTTGTCTGGTTTTACTCACCATGTCATCAGCCCAAGAAAGAGTTCCATGTTACTATCCCCTCCCCCTGTTCACTTCTTTATGCTGTTCCACAAGTGCATCAGATGGAGTCAGGTCCAGGTTCTTCAGTAACAGCTTTTGCCACTGGGGACTGTAATGCAGGTGCTAACAATCCTACAAGTCACAGTCATTTCCCAGTGGCAATGAGTTCTGCCTCTTTCCCCCCCTTTTCAGCTGACATCTTGCATGGTGTGGTGTCAGCCCCTGACTTTCTCCTCCAATCTTTTCCACCTTCCATCTGTGGACTCAACATATGTGGACTCCACTTGATGCCAAGCACTGGAAATGATGCAGCCCTTCTCCCTGTAAGGAAGTTATATTTTAGTATTTTCTTTGATATCCTTGCTCAAAATAATACTTTATTTATGTATACTCACTTGCTCAAAATAATTTTGTGGTCAGAAATGTTACTAAGGATTCCACTGGACCTTTTATATCCTCTTTTCTTTCTTCAATCTACTAACTGTACCCTCATTAAGATAAGATAACTTTATTAGCCGTATACAATTTCTTGCATTAGGAATCTTTCTTTTTTCCCAGCTAGCTTTCCATGAGACACACAGACACACAGATAGGGAGAGAGAAGCCTGTCATTCATATGCAGTTTAAAACTTTGAAACTGCAGAATCAATATTAAGGGTACTAAGAGGTCCCATAACTTAAGAAGCCACTATCTTATTTAAGGTGGATCCTTGTTGTCACAGACAGGTTGTCATTCTCTCAGTCAGGTGAGTTAAGCCAATAATTAAAACTAATTTTAAAAAAATGCCTCAACTTCATCTTAATTGGGTTTCATGGAACTACTGAAATTGAGCTTATGAAAATATGAATATGCTTACAATGTCATATTTGTCATAAATAAGACACACTTTAAACCCTTTTTAAACCTTACAAAAGACTTGAAATGTAACTATTTGTAGACTTTTTATATTAGATGTTTGTAGAGTATACTGTATACTATGGTATTTTAGTCTTTTAGATGTTTTAATACTAACAAATTATTTTTCTGTTATTTTATATTTTTGTGTCAGTTTTCTTAGAAGAAAACATTTTTGATGTTTCTGTGCTTTCACCAGTATTGCTGTGGACAATAAATTCATACCAACACTTGTGTTCCTCAGTGTGTTTGGGCTTTGCCATCTCTGTTAACAGTTAAGAGCATTAAACGTTTCCTCTCTTTATATCATGGATTCTTGCCTTTTAATAATCCCATGCCTCAATAGGATTTAAAAACCTATATCTTTTGTATATAGAATCTATGAGAATGGCTTTAAGGAATTCATAGGATGGCTTCAACAACATTCTAGAAATCTATTATAAAGGTCATACTTAATGAAAAGCAACAGCATGTTCTCTACTGAAAAAGCAAGTGGGTGTAGGTGATTATTGCAGCCATATATGGGATAAAAAAGACATCCAAAAGAAAATGACATGTACAATTCATACTACTTGAACGTGGGCTTTTATTAATATATACTATACAGTATATATGACAGTATAGCATTTGGCAATGAGAGATCAAGGTTAATTATTCATCACATAATTGGATCTAAAGAATTCTACCTAAGTTGATACAGTAGAGCATGATATGTACTGTATGACATACTTCTGGTCTTCATTCAGTTGAAGGAAAATAGAACATACTGTAACGCCCTTGCCGGTGGTGAGGAGGAAGCGCCCCTAGGCGCTCATAGTACTGCTGGGCAGGCTGGGATCTGTAGCCAGGGAGAGTCTGAGGGATGACCAGCCGCTGGTCATCGTGCTGACCCTACCTGTGTAAATAATGTCATAGTAGTTCTAGTATCCTGTGTAGTCTTATAAGTGTATAGCTTGTTGTTAAGTAATTACCACCCTAAAGATGTGTACGTGTTCCGTCAGTCTCCTCATGTGTGTGTATATCCTGTGTTTGGTTTTGGTGTTGTTGATAAAGTATAAAGCTATCGCTTGGTTCGTTTATCGTGTCTCCACTGGTCCTTTGTCCTGAGAAGAACCTGTAAACGCTACAATACTGTATACATTTTAAAATAAATGAAAGCATGTAACCAATATTTAAACATGTCTGTGATGTTTATAAAGCTACATGTTTATCAGAAGTGATAATAATTAATAGAAATAACCTTGAATCCATTTCATTTCTGAGCATGTTGTTAACAGCAAATTAACTCTGGTTACTCTGAAAGCAGTGAAATGTCTAGTAAGAAGAATAAATGTGTAAAGATGTTGCAAGATGTACAGTATACTATTAAATAACATCTGAAACATAACTTCACATCCTTCTTAAAATAGGATTGTCTGTTAATTACTGCAACTATTTAAAGCCAACGTAGTAACTCTGTTTTGGATGGCACTGTACTTGAATTTCAATCTAAATTCAAGAGATTGATCATGATATTTCATCCAGGCTTGATATTTGACCCACATGTGCAAAATATTCATTTGACCCACACATGCAAACCATCATTCTTTATCATTCTTTCATCTCGGAAATATTGCCAGACTACATCCTATATTTTTTCTGACTGTAGCAGAAAATCTGGTCAAGAAGTTGGCCTACTCGCTGGGGTATATAAATCCACACTGAACAAACATTAGTATGTTCAGAATTCAGCAGCCAGAATCCTGACCAAGTTGCATGCAAGTGATCACATTACTCTTGTCCTGGAGTCTTTGCACAGCTTCCTATCAGGTTTCGTGTCTATTTTAAAAGCTTCATGCTCACCTTTAAGGCTATACTGTACATGGCTTGGGTCCTCAGTACCTTTCTGACTTATTACCTTCCTACTCTCCACCTTGCAGCCTTAATTCATCTGACTCCAGTCTTCTGCATATCTCCCAAGCACATTTACATTCTGTGGGTGACAGGGCCTTCTTCTGTTATGCCTCAAAGTTCTGAAATTCTGTTCTAAGGATACCAAAGAGTCAGATACCCAGAGAGCTTTTAAATCCAGACTCAAAACCTTCTTCATAAAGGATTTTAATGTCTGTGTCTGCTCCTTGCATTTTCTACTACATTTCTAATCCCCTGTGCTTGTTTGTGCTAATTGTGTTACCTCCTATCTTTGTTCCTGTTTTAGTTTGTGTCAACCATGTTTTTTTCTTTTCCTGTAAAGTGCTTTGAGAAGGTACTTTTAAAGGTGCTATATAAAATAAAGTTTATTATTATTAACTTAAAATGTAAAATATGTTCAGTTAATATTGTAACATAAACAAGTTAATCCCATGCTGAATAAACAATATCTTGGAGTTGAACAGCTCCTTCAATTGTGTGATGTGTAGAGGAGGGAATTAGAGAAGAGCCGAAATACAGAGCAAAGGGGTGGGTAGGGAAGACAGAATAGAAGGCATAATATGTGAAAGATTTTTCTCACTCTTTGCCCTCAATGCTGGGTAAATGTGCAAAACAAGATTAAGAATAATACTGCTCTAGTATAGGCGTTGTTGCAGATCGGTGAAAGAACACCGAGAGGAAAGTCTGAGTAATCAAAGTTGGGAAAGATATAGAGGAATAGTTTTGATTTGGATGGAGTACTATCTGTCACTAGATGCTCCCTACATAAAATACAGCATGCAATTACCATCCTACGAGGTAGAGTCATCACCAAATATTAAAAACTCTACAATGTTATCACTGCATACAGTATATTTACAAAGGCCTCATGGTTGCATACTGTAGCACTTTCTGCTGGGTTGCCCAACAAGCTATGGCAAAGTAGAATGTTAGGATTTTGTTTTTATATAATGTTTTGTTTAACATTATTTTAGGTTAAATTTCTTTTTACACAAAATACAAATAATTTACAATACAGATGCAGAGGCATTTTTGAGTGTTCTTACAGTGTACGTTAATTTGAGACATGTATTACCATCATATAAATCAGACTTTGGTTTCTTTGTGGTGATGCATGGGTATATTATTAGATGTGCAGCAGCAGTTCTGTAAAGGAGAGGTGCATTAAAGTGTTTGGCTTTTATAACCCTTAACAATATCAAGTACTCATTTTGTTTAGGAGAATGAATCCCTTGGTATAAGGTTGGATAACAGGAAACAGGAAGAAAAACAACCAAAATAATAAAGTCATGTCTGTTATAAAAAAACAAATTTAAAAACCATGCTACTTTGCAGAGCTAATAACATTTTCTGTCTACTTCAACTTTGGTAGACTTTATAACGGGGAAGTACTTACCGTCCTATATACGTTCAGATGGATCAATGATTACTCAGCCTTTAGTGCTCTAAGTAGGAATCTCTTGTTTCATGGTACTACACTTATCCTCCTTTCATATTAAATGCATATGGATTTATATTTTAGGTATCTCTTAACAGCAGCCAGATGATTATGTATGATCATTTTGAACATTAATTTAAAATGAACCTTCTATAAATCCTTTGTGGTGTTTATTTGAATTATTATGATTGGCTGTGTGGTCCCAGGGCCAGTTTTTCAATACTGAATGCAGCAGGCAGTCTCCTACCGATTACCAGCAACATTTAGTAAGAGCAGAATATCCTCTATTTCATTTTACAAAGCATCTTCTGTGGAGCTTTACCAAAAAGGGGCATATGGTCAAGGCTGATGAGAGAATACATTAGCCCAAGGGAGATATTACAATCAAAGAATTAATGGTGTTCCAATGCTAAGACCATTTTTCAATGCCAAATTACGTGGAAATTCATAAATTCTGAACGCCTCTGACTGTAGGGACTTACAGTATCTACAGAGTTTATCATGGCATAGATCAATGGAATAAGTGAGTGTAAATATAACCACAAACTATTTCTGTTGTACTCTAAATGCAGATTATCCCACTCTCCCATCCTTTTGTCCTTCATTAAAAAATGTATAATAATGTCAAAAAATGCTAAAATCATAATGAATCGCATAAGCTTTGGCAGATTGAAAATGCAGAAGATATATTTATTTATATAGTATATTATTTAAATAGGAACACAAATATGTACTAGCAGAATTAGTAATAAATTGGATAATGTGTCTATCTTAAAAAATTCTAATAATGTTATACTGTAATCATAACAATGCAGCCTAGCACAAAGTAAATTTTGTCATAAATAATTAACTGAATTCCAGAAAACATGGTCACATCAATTCACACCTATAAGTATTCATTTAAACATCAATTCAACAAAATCAACCGTCAAAAACATTCTGCTCATTGGAAGTGCAATGGAAGCCTCTGGACCTATACTGTGGCAGGCAAAAATGTTTAAATAAAGTTATTTAGCTCTTTATTGTACAGTGAGCCCCAAAATCAAGCCAAGTAAGATAGAAAACAAAACTGCAGTGGAGGGAATAAACTATTTTTTTACAATATTATAATAGCAAAAGAACAGCAAGGGATAAATTAAAGTGTCACAGAAATAATAATGGGCAAATCTTTTGTGAAATGGAAATGACTTATCTAATGAATTTTTCATTCAGGTGTTTACTAAGGAAAAGAACTAACAACACGCCTGAGGCTGAGGATAAACAGAGTTCTATATGAAATAGCATTAGCATAGAAGAGGCAAAATTTACAGGTTCTAGAAGCACTTAAGAGAAACAAATTTTTGGGACCTGATGCTAGTCTACACTTGTGCTTAAAGAGCTTTAGGAAACAATATTTTATACACCCTGCAAAGTTCTAGTATGGTTACTTGAAAGTCTAATGTAGCACCCGTTTTTAAAAGGGGTAACAAAACTGAAGGAAGTAATTATAGACCAACAAGTCTTACTTCTGTTGTGATATCAAGTTATGAAGCTTATAATTAGGTCCGAATCAGATATTCATTTGTAGCATAATAGGATTCTAGGTGATTTAACGCAGATTTAGAAATTTACCAGAAAAAGGTACTGACTTGCTAAGAGTTGCTTTTTACACAACAGAGGTAGCTACAAGCAGAGTATATGATTTGTATATTTAGATTTTCACAAAGCTTTTATTAAAGTTAATCAAAAAGAATAGTTTTAAATTCCATTAGTTTCCTATTGATGAACAGGAAACAATAGTAAAATATAGTTTGGATAGTTTATACTGTAGTCTGAATGCTTCAATTGGGGTGATGAGAATAGCAGAGTTCCACAGGGAATCTCTCTTAGAACCACAGGTATTTTTCTATCAGTTATTATAAGATAATTCCTATAATTTATTTCGATTTTGGTATAGTAATGTTTGCAAATGAAACATGGGAAAACGGGAGTATTAGCAAATACTGCATATATTCTGTACTGCAAAGGAAATTCAAAATGAATTAGAATAAGACTGTGCAGCCACCTCAAAGATTCCTTTTAATATAGAAAACTGAGGAATATTACATGTAGTTAGCAGAAATAAAAACTATAAATGTAAGATGGGAAACACTGAGCGTGAAAAAGCTATCTACAAAATAGATTTAGTTGCCGATCATGACATCATTTTCATGTTTTAGACAATATGAAGAAGAAATAGAAAAAGAGAAGTAATAGAACAGAATGATAGGGCAAACAGTTTTTTTTATTTGAAATGGACAGATTAAGCTATGTTTAAAATACAATAGCAATACTCCATTTAAAATTTTGTGCACAATATAACATTAACAAAAGACATGGAATTGCTCTGGAATCTTTCCAGAGAACAATTAACCAGATTAATTGTTGGAATAAATAAGAATGGCCTACTCTGACAGGCCAAAAGAACTCAATCTCTTGAATGTTAAAAGAAAAAAGCTACGAAGAGACCTGATTCAGGCACTTAAAATCCTTACAGACATAGAGAAAATCAACCCACTGCACTTTTTCAGAATCTTCAAGTGAAACATGTTGCATTCTGTGTTTTCATTGTAAAATTATCATTATATGACATTCCTTTAAACAAATTCAATGGTTTTGGTTCCTATTTAAAAACACAAAATCTCTTTTGTGTTTTTGTGAAACACAACGTTTCGGCTGTGGAGCCTTCTTCGGTTGTAGCACAGACGAAACATTGTGTTTCTTTTTTTCTCTTTTCAGCCCATTACCTGTTCTTTTGCAGCCTATGCATGCTGACATAGCCACCTACTTGAACTACTTCAGACAAGATAAGCTTGTTTAAAGCTAGTCAGCTCTCTAGAGTATACTTTACAGGTGATGTTGATCCCCAATTCCAGGTATGCAGCTTGCATTTCAAATCTGTAGTCTAGCAGATGATATATGATATGGGTACTAATTGCTTTCCACCAGCTGTTGAGCAAGATATCCCAAAAAGTCTGTTTTAATCAGAACCATGGCGTAGGTAGTGTTTAAAATCACAACTGTGATATTTAAAATAATTGTAATTACAGTAGTTCAGAAAAAAAACTGTAATTAATGTAAAGTAGAGGTGAAATATGGGTTGTCTTGTAACTCAACAACCTGACGGAACAGAAACCTGACTATACAGTAAGAACAAAGCTGATGTATACAGTACAGTATATAACCCCCACTTGCTTGGTAGAGCTAAGAAGATGTGGAATAATGATGGGGTGTGGTTGAGTGAAAATGGGCGAGATACTGTAAGTGGGTTTGATCTCCACTTTAACTTTCATTTAAATCTTTATTCATTATAGAATAGTTGCAATGGCTGTTAGTTGCAAAACTTGTCAAGAAATCTGTAAAACAAAATTACAATTACACAACACACTACACAATTCTTAAATATATGCTATCTAGAATATATTTCCAAAGTTTTAAGTATTTGTAAAGTATTTTAAGATTATATAAATCTCTACGATTATTATTATACTTTTTTTCAGCTAAGACTATTTTCAGTTGTTTTAATAAAAACATTATTATATTATAAGAATTCATAAAATATTTCCATTTGTTGCATATGTTGACTTTGGTGACTATTCCGTGTAGCCCTGTCTTTTTGCAGGTTTCAGAAACTCCTTTAAAAGTTTCTGCTTTTAAAATGGACCATTAAGCCTGATTGAGGAGTAGCACAATTAAGGCATTAGCTGTTTCCTCAGAGGTGTGGACAGGCTCCCAAAGGTTTACACCATCTGCAGTAAAATTCACCATTAGTATTTCAATAGACTACATCACCAAAACTGTATTTAACTGTACTGGAAAATCTCAATTATTCAGATGGGTTTTAAGTAGAGAATGAATAAAAGAAAAGAAAATATACTATTTTAAAATACTAGTTGCCACAAACCGCCATGAAAAGTATAATATAACAAAAGTAATATGAGCAAAATTGATTTTAATGGAATTTTAAAGATTATTTCATTTGTGCTCATTTTATAATTTCTGGGATTTCTTTTGTTTTCTTGGTGGAATATACAGAATAATACTAGAGTATTCTAGGTTGCCCGGTTTCTATCACATTTCAAAATAATGGGCCAAGTTCTATTTTAAGTCTCCAAGTTTGAAATTTAAAAAGTAAAGTTAAAGTTTAAAAGGTAATAATTTAAAGTATTAAATTACATTAAAATGAGGCTGTTATAGAAGAATTACAACAAGAGGAGCCATTTTGTCAATCTAGACTGTTTGGTAGTTAGTGTGTAATTGATCAAAGAATCTTATTCAGCTGTTTCTTAAAAGAAGCCATAGTATCGGCTTCTATTACATGACTGGATAACTTGGACCATAACCCCGTGACCCTATGCATACAAATGCCTTTTATTCTTGGTTTTAAATGCACTCCCATGTACAGTAGTTTGTGCCGGTTTCGTGTTTTATTGTTCATTCTGAAGAAATCCCATGTGTTGACATTGTGAATGCCTATAAGGATTCTAAATGTTGGTATAAGGTTTCCACACAGTGTCTCTGTTCAAGATTAAAACCATTCAGTCCCTTCAATTTCTCAGTGTAGGACATTTCCTTAAGCCCTGGAATGCATGTTTTACTCTTCTCTTCACTGATTTCAGAGCCCTAATATATTTTCTGTAATGTAGTGGCAAAATTTATACTTAATGTACTAAAAGAATATTCAACTAATTACAGATTTTGAATTTTTAATACAATTTTATAACTGAAAATTACACATTGTTTAAAACATATGTTAGTTACCAGATGCAGTTTCAGTTTAAGCCTTTTTATTTCCAAAAATGTATTGCAATCTCTCAGGTACATTTACTGTAATATACTGAAAAGCAAGGAAGTTATATGATACACTAGAGCTACTTCTCAGATGTAGTGCCTTATAATGTATAATAAGGAATATAGTCTCTAGTATTAGTATGTGATAAAACTGATTTGCCACAGTCTTTTCTGATTTAAAACAGTGTGCTTCACCATATTTAGATGACAAATTACGAGTTGAGGAAATTTGCAACCCAGCACAGAAAATCTTTCTTTATTTTTTGTTACTCTGAAAATTCCCTTCCCCCACCACCGCCCTTCATTAAGAATCTCCATAGCTCTTACCTTGAAGAAATGATGGATTAAGTGCTAAAAAAAATAAACCAGTACCAACAAGATTAATTTTTAATTAAAACAAGAATGTGCAACAAACAATTTTCTTAATGTTATCACTGTCAGTTTAACAAGTATTTTGTGATTTCTGACAATTAAGTCAAACACGAGTGAAATAATTTGTTTAGACAACAGCAACGGAGAATCATCAGTAATCTTCCAACTGAAATAAAATTCAAGAAAACATTTGTTAAAAGTTAAAAAAGTTAAAACTTGCAATCCATGAGAAAATGTATCTTTAACCTCTACTGCTAAAGGGAAGATAATTATTAAATGGGAAATAGTGGTTTTGGGGAGGTAAAGTTCATATTAAATAAAAAGTTATATGATAGAATGCTGAATGAGTATGTGATGAAAAACAGAATGAAATTAATTATGTAGTACAGTAGTATGAATACAGCTTGTTCCTTTTGCTTAAAATGTATTCCAAGCCTTTAATAATCCTAATAGTATCTGACTTAAAATATTGCTAATTAATGATGTAATAAATTATATTATCAGTAAAAAAAGACAGATACATGTAATTCACCATTATATTGCTTTGTTAAAGGAAACCCAAAACATTGGATTATACAGATCTTTCAGTTTCTTCTTGTGTTTTACCTCAATTAAATACATGCACTGCCTCTTGTAATGGGCTGCATTTTCCTCTCAGGGAAATGGTTACAGACAGGAACATGAACTCATTGAGGCAAAATGACTATTTGTAAATCCTGAACGAGATAGAATAAAAAGAACTGTGCCAAGATCTTTTGAACAGTGAACTATAAATCATGGGTGGAGGAGTACATATCAAGCACCATATTCGTAATGTGGCATAGTATGGCAAATTGCAGCAGAGATCACCATTGCTTAAAAGCCCTAGGTTTGACTCTGGCTCTGTCTGAGGGGAGTACAGTATGTAAGTTCTTTTGTGCAATGATACAGATAAAGAGATTTACATAGATTACATATATTTTCTCTGGTACCCTAGTTTCCACCTGCTATGATGTCCACCATACATACAGTACGTATATGCAGTATGTGTGGCATTCCATCCAGTTTGTTGTCACTGCAGCTTGTAGTGCCTGCCAGATTAGACTCTGTCTCATTCCAACTCTATAAGGATAAAACAGTTTCTGAAAATAGAAGTGGCAGATGTATCCATAATTGCTCCTGAGAAAAAAAAAGGTATTTTGTGATTGAAATTGCAAGAAAGGTTATTGTTTTGCCTAATGGGGAGTAAACTACAATGAGCAGATGCAGAAAAACTGATATGCAAACAGATGTAGCCAAGCTGAAAAAAGGGGAAAAAATGAAATAAAAGAAGGATTAATTGCTTATAAATCCAAAGCAATTTGTTTCCTAACCAGCACTAAACTTGCTGCCATTTAAAATTGTATATTATGTCACACTAATACTGAGGCAGCAAAGGAACAAGTAATAGGTTTATTACATGCTGAAAAAAGAAGAACGAAAACATAACATTTCGGCTTTGGAGCCTTCTTCAGACACACCTGTGTGAGAGCCTGTGAGACGCAGCTACCTACCTAAACTACTAATACTGAGGCAGTACATTAAAAAGATGTTTGTAAGACTCTTTATCTAAGTATGCCAAAAGAATGAACTAACAAGGATTCATAGTTTAATGAAAATGAACAAAGTATTAATTAAGGATTAACAAAGGAGTTCTTAGGCCTTTATTAACTGTGATTTTCAATCTTTGTAAACATTTTCTTAAAATGGATTTAACACAAACTTTTTTATAGAGTTTATAGAGCATGAACAACACATTAACAGATGTCAATTTTTGTTTTGTTGAACATGAATTCTATGCTCTGTAGAAGAGCAACACAAGCTGTCTCTGGCGCACCTAAGTGTTTTATACATGTAGAACACCCTTTGAAGAGATCCACAGCTTACTCAACTACAAGATCACAATTGAAGGTGTACTAGATATTTCTGGTACCCAAAGCCCCCTCACTATTCCCATGATTGAGCCAGGGAGTTTCTGCAAGGGTGCAGATAGGGTGGCAGGAGGGATGTGAGAGATATAAGCAAATGGATGTTCTGGGTACAAGACTTATGTACGAAGGTGAGTGGAATTTTGAGAGATGAGGATTTAACCTTGCACCTGCTATGATCTTCATTTAAAAATCATGAAAAATCATCATCAGCTGTTGAAGCTGAATTCTTCAGGAAGTACTGTAGATTGATGAGGTTTTGGATTTATTTACCTCTAGTATTAAACAAATGGGGCCAAATGGTAAATTCTCTTTTCTAACCACTTCTTGTGTTCTCTTGACTAAATCAAATGGGTGATTTATACCTTTTAAGACATGCAGTAAAGGCATATTTTTCAGATAAAGGTAATGGGACTTATACTGTATCCAATATACAATAGCTCTAACTTCATAGCCAATAATGTCAGAGATCTAAATCTAATCTAAATTAACAGACACTATGGCTATCATTGAAACCACAGATAAATGACAGGTCTAATATGTTTTTGCTTTAAAAATTAAACATTTAATATATTACAAAGGGTCGGTGGCATATAACTGAGTTGTTTCAACTGCAGTGGTATTATGTCTTATACAAATCGATGTGGTTTCCAATAACATGCAGAGATTGTGCCTACAGTATTTTGTTACTTTGGAGTATTGATTGCACCTGTCTTGTCTCCATAAGGGAAGACACAAACCTTAATAAAGCCTGCAGAACATCCCTCAGAGATAACGATCTCACCACAAAAGAAGAAATAGACTTCCAGTATATTGAAGCATATTCCAGATCTGTAAGTCATCGTAATTTAAACCAAAACAAAACAAAAAAATCTAATTTGCCCACAATGCTTTTCATACAATGACTATGAACAATCTTGGTTGATGAAAGGATAGAAGCAAAATTAAATGAAGAAAATAAACCTACTCTTGTCCAACACATACTGTGTTTTTTGATTACTTGGGATAGTTACAATTGAATACTGCTGTTTTTGACAGAGCCAAAACAAATATTATGGATTTTATTCTTCATAAAGAAGCAAAATGACATCTCCAAGTTATGAGGTGCTTAATGCATCATAAAAGTAAGATTTCTAAAACACTTAAGCAAGAAGTAAATTGTATTCTTTGCTTCCAAGTCATTAAAGGCAATGTAATTACTTACAGTACATGCAATGTACTGTAAATGCTGTATTATTGTCTCAGCAATTGCAAGTATATGTTGTCCCTGTACATGTAACTGAAGCAGTTTTGATCAGTAATTTATTAAAGTGTCATTAGTATTGTAGCCCTACAGTATTTTGCTGTCATATAATTATGTGCTAATAATATATTATGAATTGTAGATAAGGTGTTTTACTATGTTGATCCTTTTTAATACATAAGACTGTAGCTCTAAAGATCTGTGTGGAGATACTGTAGTAAAAACCCAGGCAGCTTTGACATACAGTATGCATCCTGGAAGATGAATCGACTATTCTGAGGGTGGGCAACATGGATAATACTCAGATGTATTTCATTTGTTGTATGAAGTCTTGCCATTAACCAGAAAAAGGCATATATATTTATTATGCCAGTTCATATGACTTTTTCTATCATTGTAGGAATTAGTTAATTTTCTCCTGTGGAAACACACCA
Source organism: Atractosteus spatula (assembly GCF_055471065.1). NCBI lineage: Eukaryota > Metazoa > Chordata > Actinopteri > Semionotiformes > Lepisosteidae > Atractosteus > Atractosteus spatula. The sequence goes on from NC_142706.1 coordinate 41,161,253, forward strand.
TAACATGAACACTACAGTAGCCTGACATGAATCTTCGCACTCCTGAAAAGGTTTATTGGGACCACTATGCCATGATCCATAATTTATTAATTAAACGCTAGAATAAATATGATCAATGATGTTTAATGATCATTGCACTTGCAGTCAATATAGTGTGTGGCAGACATCCTTTTAAATTTGTTACATGTGACTCTTACAGTGCCCAGAAATTTCATTACTTGACTCATAAAGCAAGCAAATATAAAGCTCAATTATTATTTTTATCACCAAAGTACTGGAAATTTGGTGCATGTTTATTTATTTATGCAAAAAAAACTATATTTGTAAATCAAATATTCTTTACACTTCTTTACAATGAAAGCATTAATTATTGGAATGGTGAAGTGGCATTTGTATTTCAGATTAAAAGATAAATATGAGGTGAAAGTACAGAATACCAGTTTTTATTTATGGATATTTTTGTGTATAAATTTTCTAAACAAGTGAGAACAAAAATGTTATTGAATTCAATCCCCCACAATTTCAGGTGAGCTTAAGCATTGGGACAAATTCACTTAAAGTAAATTAAACATAGTAAAGTTAGCATGTGGTCACATACAGCACTCCTTACAGGAAAGCCTTAACTACAGCCACCTTCAGTTGTTGCTTGTAACATATACGTAAAATACAAACTCAATAGGATTCAAAATAGAAGACTGACTAGGGCAATTCAAAGGTGTCGACTTTTTCCATAAAAGTCCATAAGGAAGTGGGGGATGAGCAAGACAACACTCACCAATTTTTACCGTAACACCATTGAGAGTGTTCTGACCGGTGGTATTACGGTGTGGCATGGTGGAACTACAGTACAAGATAGAAAAACCATACAGAGGGTTGTGAGGTCCACGCAGAAAATCATTGAATCCAAGCTACCCTCCATCGAACGGATATATCTTGACCCCTGCCACAACTGGGCTAGAGCTATACTTTGGGACCCAATTCACCCTGGCCATGATCTGTTTTCACCCCTGGGTTCTGGCAGGAAGTATCGCAGTATCTGAACACTGACCAATAGATTCAAAAACAGTTTCTTCCCCCAAGCAATCCACATCATAAACAGCTCAAATTAGCACCTGCACTTTAAGGTACTGCACTGTTTGCACTGTTTTGGCTGCATTATAACGTCTATTGTCTAAATTTATTGTCCATGTCCATTTGTCATTTGTGCCTTTTATTCTCTAGTGTTACTGGGTACAGCTAAATGAGTAAACATTCCAATACACTTGTTGTATATTGCTGGTCTTTGTTGATTTTCTGTCGTGTTTCTTTCTTTTCAAAAAAAGCATATACTGTATATATATAGTTCAGGTCGGTAGCTGCGTCAGCATGCAAAGGCTGCAAAGGAACAAGTAATAGGTTTATTCCATGCTGTAAAAAGAAGAAAGAAAACACAACGTTTCGGCCGTGGAGCCTTCTTCAGCTTGCATATATATATTATTTTCTGATGCACAGTCTCTCTGGAATGATCTGAATGATTGGAATAATTTGGAATTTTCTTTGCTCTCATCTTCATTATTGCTTGCTTTTCCATCATAGACAGCTCTCTTGTTTTAATGAAAACTAACGCAGGACGCAAAATCAAAAAGTAAACTCACAAGGCAATAAATATGTTTTCACAATTAATACAACATAGAACACATGATCAATTATGAAATACTGTAATGAGATTGAACACAACAAAAGACATTGCTCTAACATGGCTTAACACATACGTAAATCAAGAGCTGAAATTCTATACTTTTGCTTCATATTAATGTTCTAATCTGAAATACTAATTTCACATCACTGTTCCAATGTTACTTAATAAAATTTGCTTTTCACTGTAGAAATTATGTATTTGATCATTTGTGCCTTGAGAGACAGAATTGATCATGAGTTAAAAACATGAGACTCATCAAGATCTATTTTTGTAAATTTGTATACAAGATTTAAAAAATGTAAAATTGAAGAATAAGAAAAATTAATAGGAGGATTCCCTTTCTCTGTATCTAGCATTCTGTATCAATTATTTTTTTAGGTACACTTGACTCTCTACAGTACAATTGTTACTGTATATTGAATAACAGTACAATCATTGATTTGAATTCCATAGAAATTGTATATTTTGGGGTGAAAATATGGGTTATGTATAATTTAACATTTAATTTTAGTTGTGATATTTTAAAAAAATAAGATGTTTGGCATAAGAATGATTGCACGTATTTAAGCTCATATAATACAAATACTGCCTGCTATTTTATATATTCCAAATTCTCCAGAAAAGAGAATGATTCACTTATGTCATGTGTTGGTATAATATGGCTCACAAATAATTTAGTAGAGATAGCTGGCAAAATAGATTTATAAGTTTCCGATCAACAAACAAATATTATTCTGGTAGTGTACAGTATAACACCTTCAATTTGTATGCAATTTAATTCATTGCATTGTGAATGCTATGGGAAGCTCTTAAAATGAAACCCTAGTCCTTTTTGCACTATTCCTTTCAGGAAATACCTTTCAATGTATGCTAAATGTAATTTCAGAAGTAGAGATTTCCATTCATATTGCTCACAAATATAATATTCATTTCACGTGTTTGTATTTGTAGGAATATGGGTAAAAAAAGCTTTCAATAACAACTTATTTTCAATGCTGGAGGTTGAATAATTTCAAGTACCTGTCATGTTCTGTCCTGCAATTTCCAAGACATGTTATCTACTGGATTACATCCCAATAACAATGTGAATAAACAATGTTAAAATATTGTTTTCACCTGCATAGAACTATCATAATGACAGCATCTGGGATTCTTTCAATAGTGCTAATTTAACACAGAAGTATTAATAAAATAAATCTACTGAGTAAAACTTTTTTAAAACTTTTTTTCTTTTTATTTACAAAGCCAATTGTTCTTTTTTTTTGGTATTTTTAATTGTATTTAATTAAACTCAAGATAGGTTGTTCCAAACCAGTAGAATTTCAATTAATTTAAATTAGTTATGTTACAAAAGACAAAGGACACGTGCAGAACCATGGCAGTAAGTGAGACTTTTTTTTTAATTTGGTTTTTAATATGTGCATCACACTAAAATACTATGGTAATAAGCACTAAAGGTTCATTATAACTTAATTTGTGCTTACTACCATAGTATTTTAGTATACAGTATAGTATTACAGTGCTTACTGTATGTTATTCTCTTATTTTATTTCCAGAAATACAAGATGTGATGCATACAAATGCAGCCATTCAAAATGCACGGTACAAACCTGTACCGCACGCAACTACCCACAAGCCACTACAGTCTACCCTGGTAAGTGATTGGCTGGCCAAAATGACCGCCAGGGGCACTCGTGGTGCATTGGTCAGTAGTGAAAATATTTAATCATTTAATCTCTTTACTGTTCACATTTTAATCCGCTTAGTATTGAATATTTATATGGAATTTTACCACTAAAGGGAAATTTTAGTAGCTGAGCATAAAAAGAAGAGGAGCATAACACATCTGAAGGTCATAAACGATATTAATTTAGGAACATAAACATATTACTGTATGTAAACTGTACTGTATATGGCTGGTCTTGGTAGTTTAAAGAAAAAATTCACACCAGTCTTCCATTTCTCCCTAAACATTTTAAGCATCAAAGTTTTATGAAACGGTCCCCAAATATGGGATTGCTGTATAGCATGAATTTTAATTTAAAAAAATATTTAACATGAAAATTAAGCTGTTTACGTTCCTCAGCCTGAGAATATAGTCACTCGTTGCTATGCAACGCAGAAACACAGCCACAGGTAACTAGCAAAGAGAGGACATTAGCTAGCCAATATAATAAAGGAATAAATGATTTTTATTTCTTTTGCACATTTATTTGAACATTTCCATTGATTGTACAAGCACTTAGAAACTTTCCAATCCCTAGTTCGTCTGCATTTTCTTTTACGCTCTCACTGGCGCCGGTCTGTGTCTTCTAGGATATAATGCTGGCGATTTGTGTTAAAATTGGGTTTCCAATAACGTCACAGCAAACTCTTGTTTTTATGTCCACTATAACGGACAATCTCCCTTGCTTTTAACCGAGCGTTTCATAATTTCCTAAAATTAAAATGCGACAGAATTCAGGGGTGTCCCTATACCAGAGATTACGGTACGGCTTCAGAATGGTGATTGGCTGACACCATCTGACACCCCTCTGATTGGGGAAAAAAGACCTGCTGATCTGTTCTACATAGCAGGAAGACAACAGCATATGCTGCTTCTATTCGAAACGCGTATTTTAAAAGTTTAATTAGGAAGTAAAAATCTTACAGCGTACACAGATTTCTAAACTGATCAGGAGGAAGAAAAATCACCCGTGTTTTGCACATAAAAAGTGGTTATTAACTATCAAAACCTGATTTTATTTTGCCTGGCAATCTACCTGAATGCCGAACTACAGTATCTGAGAAGAGCCACAATTGAACTAGTGTTGATAATAAGAGAGAGAGAGTCCCCGTTACCTCCATTTTGATTTAAATCGCAAACGCGTGTTTAATTAAATGTATTTTTTGATTCACAATCAGACAAATGCAACATAAATTGTTATCTTTGTCTTCTGTATCTTAATAAACTTTCAGCATAGCTTTCTCCCCATTTAGATTTATTTTTCTTGGGATTTTGGGATCAAACGTGGAAAGATTAGATTGTAATAATTTTTATTTTTTAAATACATTTTAGAAAAGTGTAATCTATACTAAAAAGCTGTATTTATTTAATACCACTTGATTCTTATATCAATGGAGTTTAGTTGATACTGTTTAAACTTTTAATTATTTTAAACTGTATTACAGCATTGTACACATGCTTAAAAGAAAAGAGAGAAAACGCAAGCCTTCTTCAGGTGTGAGGGTCTTCTGCTCAGAATGAAACGCTAAAATGTAATGTAGGCTCTGAATGGGTTCAATTATGATTTGGGCTTGATTGAGGTCGCTGCCTTTCATCAAAAATCCTGCTTGAATCCTTCTAAACTAAAAATTAGACATAAGAAGAGAAGAGGCTCTGGTGAAATTTCTCTTTTTTAATTTCTCTTTTTTTCTTGGAAAAATATCTTACCCGTTGCAATCCGGGCACAGAAGGATTAAAAAAAGTCAGACAGGCAGGGGGGAGAGTAAGTTCTAAGTAAAGAGGTATCCAGGTAACAGTGAAACAGGCGGACAGTCTGGGGAGATCACCCGTTTTCCATGTAAATAGTTCCCTGGTTCCGCACCCCTTGGTGTTTCTCTCGCTCTCTCTTGGGCTGGCGGGCTTGTCTTGTGTCTCTCTCTCGTCTGGGCACAGGAGTGCTGCTGGAAGGTGTTGACGGAAACACCTGATCATCAGCTCGAAAGATTTCAGTGCTTTGCGTATATTCTAATGGCAGTGGGGGCAGGGTGTGTGGGAACATGTTTGGTTGAAATTGCATTGGGGATCTATGTTCTTCACACCTTAAACATTTTCTCTGAAAGCATTTTCTTCCCAGTTTAGCCGATCTTGTTACAGCATGTTACAGTTTACTATTATTGACCATATTAATTTTAAGTGCCTAATGCCATTTTTTGACAATGCACGAATAGTCCATATCTTCACAAGGGAATCAGTGCGAATTGTAATACTAATTAAATGACCGCGGGCACTTTCCACCCCCTCTGACAGCAGGAACATTCCTATTCTTAGCTCAGCAGCTTATTACAATATAGGGTGTTCAAACCGTTTTTTTTTTTTACACAGTGACACAGCGTCGCGTTGTGAATCTGTTTTTCCATGTTTACAAAGAAAGTGGAATACAGTGATACTATCTGCTATATAGATACATATTTTTAGATATTTAGACCCTTAAATTAATATCATTATTAATAATAATGATAATAATGATAATCGGCCAGTGAAAGCTCTGTTGTCCTTCACATGAATGCCTGAAACATTTTACCGAACCCAGGATTTTACACTATATTCCCCATTATAAAATGGAAAATTCCAGTCCTAAAGTCTGATTGCACGACATACATTCGAAGAAGTCCTATATTTTCTAATATAGGCACATCCCTGAATTTTGACTTCACTTTGTGATGAAGATATTTTAAAGACTACTTCTTAGCGTAGATAAAAAGCTTGGATTCCCATGTACAGTATCTTATACACATATCTTTTTCTGTTGTCTTTGTTGATCTCATGAAGATCCTTGTGATATTTTGAGCTCTTGTTGAATGATAAAAGTATCGCAGTTTAAATCATTTTCGTTGTTAGAAATTATGAAACACTCTGTTAAAAGCAAGGGAGTTTTTATATCTGTTATAGTAAAAGAAAATGCCCGACGAACTAGGGATTTAACAGTTTTTCAGTGCTTGTACAATCGATGGAAATGTTCAAATAAATGTGCTAAAGAAATAAACAAAAAAGTAAGTTATTCCTTTATCATATTGGCTAACTAATGTCCCATCCTTGTTAGTTAGATCAACGAAATGCTGTGGTGTTACGTTTTGTCGATGAAAAAATAGTTGACAGTTACAAATAATGTGGACCAGCGTAATACTTTTGAGTTTACAGCTTGTCCAAGGTCATTCATTATTAATACTATTAGTAATATCTTCGATAAAGGCTTTGATGTATAAAATATTTCTGCATAATTAAAATATTTATGATAAAGGTAGGTTGTGTACTTTTGCCCAACTGAGCTTTATTGGCTCCTCCTGGCGGTTTTACAAGGTGATTCCGGATACTTTCCAATATGGCATCATCTGACGCGTTACACTGCGTCATACCGCGTTATGATGCGACCCGCCCACCGCATGGTACCGTGGTATACCTCACTCGTTTTGAATGGCTGCATCTGTATATAGACTGAGAGAGAGGTTTATAGGAAACTGCACATTCCTTTTAACACCTTAAAGTCTGGTGACTAAATGTGAAAATACATACTGTATTAATTTCTAACTGTGTCTTTAGATTGAGAAAGATGATAAAGAAAATATACATACAGTTACTTTGTTTCAATAATTAGACTTGGTTTGTCTATAAGAATTAAGTACTTTCATGAACACATGGAGTATAATTTATTTCTTCAGTTTGTTGTCCTCCCCTGTTACTTATTTATAATACATGAAGAGTATCTTTATTAGGAAAGTAGTCACATCACATTATCATGAGTAATTAATTTGAACATTTCTGAAGATGTGGAAAAGGCAATTGGAAATTATCTTTAATTCCTCTTCTGACCATATTTCATTTTCATTCTGATGCATACATTAAGTACCTACCATTAAGTATGATTAATTTAGATCGATTAGATGTAAATATTCTTTGTAAAATCTAAGGTCTGTTTGTAAATCTTAATGTAGAAACCATCTCAAAATAATCTTAGAAACAACAAAACAATCTTTAAATGATAGCAGGCCCTCCAGAAAGAAAGGAAATGTAATTGTATTTTTTTTACTGGAACAATGGAAGTCCACCATTTAGATCCGTTTGCTCTTTAGAAATGTTAGACTTTGATAATTGTTTTGGATTGTCTTCTTTTGTTATTGCAAGAGTCCTTAAACAGTTCATGTGAAACTTTTAGGACTGAAGACTGAAACTGGTTTGTGAAAGTGCTGAGGAAATTAACAATCACAGGGTGACTCCTATGGCTTTGTATTAGATTCTTATTGATTTAGAGACTGACTGAAACCACATACTTTTTTACTTATTTAAAGAGCTTACAGGTGCAATATCCTTTAGAGAAACAGATTTTGATTAATTCTAAATTAAAGAGGGTTATTTATAATTACTTAATGGAATGGCTTTGTAGAAATTATTCTTGGCTAAAATAAAAAAAACAACACAGGAGCATAACAGTATCATTCTCTAATCTGGAGTGGGATATTGTTCTCAACTGAAATATTAATAACAATGTGAAATACTAAAGAGAATCTAGATGAATAAAGGAAACCTGCAAATTTAATTTAAATTAAACATTCACAAGAGAAGTGGCAATACATACAGCATTTGAAAAGCAGACTTTGTTAGCATTTCATATATCCCCTTATTCATTTTCTAACTGCTTCATCCAATTCAGGGTTGCGGGGGAGCTGGAACCTATCCCAGCAAGCAATAGGTACAAGGCAGGATGCAGGATGCTACTCCATCACAGGGAGAGACACAAACATAAACACATACACACTCACACCAGGACCAATTTTGAAGGAAGTCAATCAACCTACAGGTATGTTTTTGGCCTGTGGGAGGAAACCAGAGCTAACACAGGAGAGAACACACAAACACCATACAGATAGCACCTCAGATACAGAATCGAACACAAGGCCCCAGTGCTCAGAGGCAGCAATGCTAAAGACACTGCCTGCATTTCAGATATATTAAAAATAAATTGTAAATATTATGATTACGTATAGCTACAGTACTCTTAAAAGCTGTCATTGGGGAAACAGCATTGCTACCTGTTACAACTACATCACATCATAATGCTTAGCACAGCAGTGTCTGATCAAAACTAGGATGGCAGACATCCAAGGAAAATTCTCAACCAGTTCTCCAGTATGGTGACTGGGGCATGTGTGCTAACCTTCAGATGAGGCAATAAACAGAAATATTAACTACTTGGTTCTTAAAATACTTGGCACTTGGATCCAATGGTACTTTTTGAAAGGGTAGGGGGTATTATCCCCAGATTCTATTTTATGGATGTTCCTAATTTTACTGTTTATTTCAATTGGCGAAAAAAAAAATCTTCTCCATCTGATTTGCTGGTATTTAATAACTGTCATATATAATTCAGGTGGGTACTCTACTTCAGTGATGGATGAATTTCTGACTTTACATTTTATTTGCATTTAAGAAGATGAAAAATCCTTGCATACCTTTGGTATAATTGAGATGTACTTTATTAATCAATGGATGAATTTCTGACTTTACATTTTACTTGCATTTAAGTAGATGAAAAATCCTTGCATACCTTCGGTATAATTGAGATGCACTTTATTAATCAATATTAATATGTTAATATGTAACACAGACATGTGTATTACAAATATGCCTATTAAAAATGTGCATTTTCATCTTATAAATATGTTAATTTTGAATTTATCAATCACCTAACAAATAAATCCATACATACATTAAATATGTATGGCTATTAATACCCCCTTCCATTCTGTTGTAGTACATATAAACATTTTTAAGGTGTTAAAAAATATCTCATTTTTAAGGTATAATACTTATTAACCAGCTGATTTTTGTTTGGAGAAATACAGTGCCTTGCGAAAGTATTCGGCCCCCTTGAACTTTTCAACCTTTTGCCACATTTCAGGCTTCAAACATAAAGATATAAATTTTTTATTTTATGTGAAGAATCACCAACAAGTGGGACACAATTGTGAAGTGGAACGAAATCTATTGGATTTTTGAAACTTTTTTAACTAATAAAAAAATGAAAAGTGGGGCGTGCAAAATTATTCGGCCCCTTTACTTTCAGTGCAGCAAACTCACTCCAGAAGTTCAGCGAGGATCTCTGAATGATCCAATGTTGTCCTAAATGACTGATGGTGATAAATAGAATCCACCTGTGTGTAATCAAGTCTCTGTATAAATGCACCTGCTCTGTGATAGTCTCAAGGTTCTGTTGAAAGCGCAGAGAGCATCATGAAGACCAAGGAACACACCAGGCAGGTCCGTAATACTGTTGTGGAGAAGTTTAAAGCCGGATTTGGATACAAAAAGATTTCCCAAGCTTCAAACATCCCAAGGAGCACTGTGCAAGCGATCATCTTGAAATGGAAGGAGTATCAGACCACTGCAAATCTACCAAGACCTGGCCGTCCCTCTAAACTTTCAGCTCAGACAAGGAGAAGACTGATCAGAGATGCAGCCAAGAGGCCCATGATCACTCTGGATGAACTGCAGAGAACTACAGCTGAGGTGGGAGAGTCTGTCCATAGGACAACAATCAGTCTTACACTGCACAAATCTGGCCTTTATGGAAGAGTGGCAAGAAGAAAGCCATTTCTCAAAGATATCCATAAAAAGTCTCATCTAAAGTTTGCCAGAAGCCACCTGGGAGACACCCCAAACATGTGGAAGAAGGTGCTCTGGTCAGATGAAACCAAAATCGAACTTTTTGGCCACAATGCAAAACGATATGTTTGGCGTAAAAGCAACACAGCTCATCACCCTCAACACACCATCCCCACTGTCAAACATGGTGGTGGCAGCATCATGGTTTGGGCCTGCTTTTCTTCAGCAGGGACAGGGAAGATGGTTAAAATTGAGGGGAAGATGGATGCAGCCAAATACAGGACCATTCTGGATGAAAACCTGTTGGAGTCTGCAAAAGACCTGAAACTGGGACGGAGATTTATCTTCCAACAAGACAATGATCCCAAACATACAGCAAAATCTACAAAGGAATGGTTCACAAATAAACGTATCCAGGTGTTTGAATGGCCAAGTCAAAGTCCAGACCTGAATCCAATCGAGAATCTGTGGAAAGAGCTGAAAACTGCTGTTCACAAACGCTCTCCATCCAACCTCACTGAGCTCGAGCTGTTTTGCAAGGAAGAATGGGCAAGAATTTCAGTCTCTCGATGTGCAAAACTGATAGAGACATACCCCAAGTGACTTGCAGCTGTAATCGCAGCAAAAGGTGGCTCTACAAAGTATTAACGCAAGGGGGCCGAATAATTTTGCACGCCCCACTTTTCATTTTTTTATTAGTTAAAAAAGTTTCAAAAATCCAATAGATTTCGTTCCACTTCACAATTGTGTCCCACTTGTTGGTGATTCTTCACATAAAATAAAAAAATTATATCTTTATGTTTGAAGCCTGAAATGTGGCAAAAGGTTGAAAAGTTCAAGGGGGCCGAATACTTTCGCAAGGCACTGTACAAAACAACTAAAACACAGAGCAAAAATTATGATCAATGAATTATATCATTTCTATTCTTATAAAACCAGTATTAAGGAATCTAATTAAAAAACATAAAGTAGACATTTTTTTAAAAAATGTAAAATAAAACACTGCTTGAAACAGGTAATCAAAATGAACCAGAAGTTAAAATATTTCACTCCAAATAAGATTCTTCAGTCATGTCTATGATCATCTCACAAAATGATCTCTTACAGAAATAATATGACTGCAACGAATCCTATGAGAAAGAAGTTATTAAAATTTCAGTCAGAGAACCCTGAGGTCTGTTGTGACTTAATTCTTGCCAAACATCTTCCTTTGGCTATGTCACTTTTGTGCAATCTTGGCTTTTAAATTCTAATTTACCAGTGTCAGAGATAAGGCACTCCTTGAGCCTGGATTTATTTATGAACTTGTGTCTCATTCCATTTTATTTTGTTTTTGCTCTTACAAGAGAAGCATAACCTTTGCATTAATTGTTTTCCACCTTTCTTTGGGAATTTGAACAAACATCCCTGTGGTTGGCTACATCTTACTGTAGCGGCAATGCTTGTTAATAAGACAGAATTAAGCATTGGTATGCTGTCCTAAAGGAGGCCCCATCTCACCCTCCATCTCTGTGGTGCAGCCACAGAGAAAGTATTCATGCAGGCTGATTTAAGATGTTTTCTTTTGATAAGGAACAAGCTCCCAGACGGGGATGCACTTAGCTAAGCCTGGCTAGCATGATCAATGGTCATCCATTGGCGCCTATCAGTCTAGGGAGTGCCGAATGGACATCTGGACTGCATTCCTAAGTGTCAAGAGTAAGTGACTTATATCTCATCTTGACCAACCAATCAGGGACTGGCAGGGCGTGGTAATACCACGTGGGTCTCCAATGCCCGCCAAACTCTCAACCAATCAGCACACATCTGGGTCTTGGTCAAAAAGGGAGCGCAAGCTCAGATCGGGGCTCTCCTTGGCCATTTTCACGCATCCTCAGAGACAATCACGTGACAACTGCTGTTGTCTGCAAAAGGACTTGGACTTTGTTCTAAGCGCGAGGCCGAGGATCCCGTATGTACTCAGAATTCTACCAACGTGAATGCTCCGCTTGATCAACGGCAGCCTACAGTTGGACCCTCGTCGACAACCTGAATAGCTTATTCAGAAGCAGCGCTGGACCGGGAACGAACCAGCTTCTTCCCAGGCAAAAGAGTGACTTGTGAGGACTCGCGGTCACACTCTGTGCATAGAGACTTTCTACTAGCCAGCCGGACTGCTGGTAGATCCCCTCGGAGCAACGACTGCCCTGCGCGCCGCAGTCAGATTCCTCCGCCCGTCCTACTCCGAGCTGCACCTTGACTGGTTGGCTGGTAGCCAGAGGACGCTGACACAACGCCCATTGGACAACCACTGCAACAGAGGCTGCAACAGAGCCTGTCAGCTGGTTTGGTGTTCGTGCCGGTAGATTCCAAATCCATACACAGTGGATAAGTAAACCCCATGTTCTACATTGCGTCTCGAGAATTCAATTGTACCTCAACACAAGTTGTTATCAATTTAATTCATGAGTAATGTATTTACTTCCGAGTTTAGAGTAACAGTGGGTAATAACACTGATTAGCGATTTGGTAACCGAACGATATATATCGACATATATTCTCTGTTGTGTATCTCTTTGTGTTTGCATCTCTTCGAGATTATATACCTTGTATATTGATAACCCTCACAGTAAGGTCTGCCGCTCATATCCAGGCAGACTAGTATATCTTTGGTGCACAATTTATATTAATAAATGTATCTCGTGTATTGAACCCGTGTGTGTGCGTTGTTAGTTGTTCTGACGATTCATTTTCTAAAAGCTACAACGAACAACCTCGTGATTACTGTTACAATTAATAATTGTCTCAGTAAACCCATCAAACCACTACATTACAACACTAATGTACTAATTAGCCTGTATTTGACTGATTGCTTGTGGATCAAGTTCACAACAATAATGACATTGAGTTGAGTTTGGAAATCAGCTCTTTGATACAGTATGAATCCTTGATGCAAGAAAGAAATATAATAATACAGTATATCCACAGGATACAGTTGTGCTGTATTTGAGAACTTGGATGCTAAACAGCTCATTTTCCAATTAACTGTATCTCCCCCCAGATATGAAAATGATCAAATTCATATAAATTACACCCTGTCATAGCTAACCAACATGCCAATTGCTGAGATCAAGAAAAACAGCAGGGTGCAGGTTTATCCGTGGGCACCACAGAGTCAAGGCAGTAGTGCCACTGAGTGATTCTAAGAACATTGTGAGCTGTGGGGAAAAAGTTCCTAAAATTATAGCAACTATAATGCTCACAACATTACTTAATTTTAACGTCTCTCCTTTTTAAAAAAACAATAATATAATTATCTCATTTTTGAGTCTAAGATTCAAAACTCTAAAATACAAGTTTTTAAATACAACAGTGTCCCCACTTTGACCACAGTAACACTTACAAAACTGTACTGTCTGAGAGGTAATATGTTAAAGGACTTCGACTTCACATTTATATAACAATAAACTTTAAAAAATGTTTTAAAATGGACTGGAGATGCAATTTTAATGTTTGCAAGAATGAGAAATTGCACATATTAATCAAAACTAAACAATATTTATGTTGTTCTTCTCAGTAACATGAGTTTTTACAGGAAAATTTTCTCTTTCCCATAGGGTTGGTAATTCTACAGAAATCTGACCAGTTAAATGTTAGCATCATGCACTTCAAAGTAACAGGGGATTTGAAAACTAAGTTTTAAGAAGCTGTCTTGTGCAAATTGTTTAATATCTGATTGCGAAAACAAAAGTTCATAAACATGCTTTAAAATAGTTCTTTGAGAATATATTAAAATATATGTGTCAGAGAAATCAGATATAGAAGATTTTACTGCACTGTATTAGAGCTGATGTTTAACTCAAACATGTAAAGCACATTTATGCATGTTGTTTTCTTTTGTTAAGATTTAATGAATGGACAGAGGACTTACCATTATACAAAATATTGATGAGACATACAAATTAAGTTTATGTTTAAAAGCTTGTTTTTCGAGGTATACGTAAGGGTACTTTAGTTCTACTCTTTGACGATCACAACATTTTGCAAAATGATTATAAAGCTCTGTTCAGTTTAAATTTGAGGATTTTATTGTTTCTATTGCAGTCTACCACTTATTTTCAGATTTCAGCTTGCTATGAAAATATTAAACAATCAATCAATCTATTTTCTAACTGTTCTATCCAATACAGGTTCAGGATGGAGTCGGTACCTAACCTTGCAAGCAACAAATGGGAGGCAAGATCCCAGATGGGATGTCAGTCCATCACAGGGCAAACACAGACAAACAAACTCACATTCATAACAGGGCCAATTTTCCCAGAAGCCAGGGAAATATATATCGTATATATTTGGAAAGAAACCGGAGCCCCCTTAGGAAACCCACAGGGAGAATACAGAGTACAAACTCCAAGCAAATAACAGCCCAAGAATTGAATACAGGGCCCTAGCTCTTTGAGGCCTCAGTGCTAACCATGACATTCTAGCACTATAGCACCAAGTTGCACAAGATGTTAAACTAAAAGATAAAATCATTTAATGCTTGGATTAAAAAAAAAACTACTTGTGATATACTTTGGATGAGTGAACAGAGAGTCAACAAGGCTCATTGATGGAACAAAGTTTTGATTCAGAATGAGTTTTCAAAGGAGAGGTCTTCCGCTCATTTGCAATGGAAGTATGGATATCATTTTTATGTGATGGTGATTTTTCCACTATCTTTATCAGGTGCTGTAGAATTAAATACATTTCACAGCATAATCTTTACAAATTCAGAAATGAACCTTGTACTTTCATCTTTTTATGAAAGTTACCACAAGTTAAAAAGTTATACATTTGTTACCACAAATCTATTAAGCACATTTTACCTCTTTATTCCTTTCATTTTGGAAAAAAAATACTTTTTCAGTCCCACTAACCATAACAAACCCTCCACCAGCTCAAAAAGATGAGTATGGTATCTCACTGCATGTGAGAAACTTATTACATTTTACAATATTATAATTTAAATATTAATTGTAACATAATGCTTAAATTCTTGTCAAAGTTCTTAAAGTATATCACAGGTGGGAAAGGATGAACATTTTAATGCCAGAATGTAAAACAAGGAATCCAATTATAGAAATTCCTAATTTATATAATGTTAACCTTATTAGTCAGTTTTATCCATTGCATTTTAACAAATAAAGGAACATTTTATCTTAGTCCCAAACATTTTAAAATCTATAGATTTGAATGATTTAATTTTTAAATGTCCATTATCTTGGAATATACTGTAAGCACATTATAAAAGAAGATGATTCTACTTATACACTTGTTAATTCACAGCAGACAATGATATTTTCCATGTGGTGGTACAAAGATTTATAAGTGTGATGGAGCAGCTGGATCTTGGAATGTGTTGGCTTAAGCCATTAGAGGGTGGTTTGGGGTCAGTCCATAGAATATTATCATGGCAATAGCACATGTTTTTGAGAGGAATTTAATCCATCTGACACAAATGTCTCTAGAAATAGTATCAGCAAACTTATTGTCTACCCTTTGAATAGGATAAGTCTCATGGTGAGACAAGCACGTGTCATAAAATCTTATGCTGCTGCTAGTGGGTTAAAAAATTAGATTCATGGTGACACTAAGTCATTAGGTTAGAATCAACACAGCAGTGGGTCACTCATAAGGCTCAGGATACAGTCCACTTCGCAAAGGGTGGTTGACTATATTGGACAATTAGAATTATGTGTAGTAGAAGTTTGAAGATCATTATTAGTGCTTACAATGAAACACATTTTTCTAAAGGATAATGCAGGTACTAAATATGATTTTACATATAAACAAATGACATAATTTCACAGCAGTAAGTACGCTATGTCCATTTAATAAATCAAACCCTAGATGCCTAAACAAATGTTCAGGTATGAGGGAAATCGGAATAAGAATATTAAAGATACATTTAACTAAAACTACACATGAAAACTGGGTTGCAAAGGAGAAGGGGAATATAAGGTTACAGTTAAGGATTTAAAAAAAGTCTGATTATAATTGTTTTGCCAGAAAAGAGGTAAACCATTAATTGAAACACATGGATACTTTTCACAAACATGGAACAGATTATTATTGTTGTTTGTGAATTAACAGTTAAGGAAGAAATTGTCTACACAGAGCTTTTTTTTAATTAAAGGATCACTTACTTCCTTTATAATTGTACCTACTGTATGTATTCAGGACATGAGCATATTAGGCCATGCCCTGACTGATGCCTAAACTAGTGCCTAGCAATAAGAAAATGTTTAGTTTTAGGTTTTATAATGTCTGTGCTGCGTTGCATTCTTTAGCTTTGAGGTGACAGTTTCATATGAGCAGTGCTTTAGAGAATATTATTTTGAAACAAGAGTTAGTGTTTTCACACAAAATAGTAAACCCTGTGGACATTTAAAAGAAACATTTGTGAGAATGCTTTTTGTTTCTGAAATAAAGGGCCACAGATAAAATGAGTGTAAATGTTATATACAGTATATATATATAACATTTTAAAGGTTTTATAATGCACGTTTTTCATGGAAAGCACCAGTTTCACATGAAATTAATAAGTCACTGAAATTAATAAGTTTTATTGGCCAAATCTTTCATTTTCATTAATGCAAGGGCAGTGCTTCCACACAGTTGTTTACTAAGAATTATTAAGTACTGTAACTGCTTTTACTTAAGAGTTGCAAAATCTCATTCTAAAGATTGGATTCTAACTGAATTTTTAAAATGTGGCATTCATAAAAGAAACAATTCTTTACTTTGTTGTCAGGATTAATTATTTTTGGAATCCCTGTTCTTGGTGATATAAAACAGACTGTCACAATAAGACATATAAGGAATAGAATGCAATTTTTTAATGCAGGATGGGATGTTTGACTCTTTTAGGAGGAACATTTGTATAAATAATAAGTCACTGGCTTCATCATGAAATAAAATGCACTATGTAAGAACCAGGAGAAGATGATGAATTAACACTACTCGAGAAAGAAACACATTATATCAGAGACAGGCATTGCCATATTCTGTTTATAAAATGTCTGTTACTGTTAATCCTGACAAGGTTAACAACTTTTGTTGCTGTTTAACATTCATCTGGCTGCTCAGCATATTTGGTATACATTACAAACAATTACGTTAGAAACAGTTTTCCAATAGTTCTTCAATTTAGTTAATATTAAGCATATTACACAGAATTTACACATATTTAAATATATATGTATCTTGCAAGGATCACCATTCAGGGTTATGGTGTCTTTTGGGAGCATGCAGTCAATATGAAATACGGACATGAATAATAATTAGGACTTGTCACTTCACAGCACTGAGAGGCAAAACAATCTAATTCTTCTTTCCACCTAATTTCTTTTCCTCCTACAGTGTTTAAAAAGTGTTCAGACCCTTGCGCAGTTTTAACATTGTTTTGCTTTAAAACTTGCAGTCATGACACTTTGAAGTAATAATATTTGTCATCTAAAAATTAATATTATATAATAATTAATTGTATAAATAGGTTAATAGACTAGAAAAATAGATCGAGAACAGATAAAAATGTGAAAAAAAACATTGTAAAAATATTCATTATCTGTGGCAATTCAAAATGAGTGTTTACACCAATCTCCCAATCATTCAACAAAGCTTCCCTGTACAATATGAACTGAACAACAAAACAATAAACATCTTAGATCCCATGGGGTTTGCAACAGCATATAAGAGATACTGTAAATGTGCCAAAGATTTTTGTGTTAGATGAGACAATATTGGAAACATCTGTTCTAGATGCAAAACATTCTGTCTGATGCTTAAAAAGAAGAAGATGAATGTCCATGAGTGGTCTGAGCAAAATCCTAACTTGAATTCAATAGAGAATCTGTGGGAAGATGTGAAAAAGTGCTGTTCATAAACAATCAGTGACCAGAAAAATTAATAAATTGAACCATCTGGCTGTGGTAACGTGGTGTAGAGTTAACCAAAAACATGTGCATTGGTAATTCCTGCTAAAGGTTTTTCCATGATATTGATTTATGGGAATGAATATTTATTTACTCAACATGTTTTAGTTTCTGTTTTTCTTTGCAGTTTTTTTCTGACATTTAACTACCTTTACCTATTAAAACATTCCATCTGAGTCAGTTCAAGTTTTAATTAAACATAATAACCTTGCTGCCTTACAGAGCTGGAATTGAGTCCTGGGTTCAATTCCTGGAGTGCTATCTACACAGAATGTGTGTGTTCTCCCCATGTTTGTGTGCGTTTGTTCTGGGTTCTCTGGTTTCCTTCCACAGTCCAGAGACATGCTGTTCTGCTTCTATGAAAGGCTTCTATTGGCTTCTGGGAAAACTGGCCATGGTGTGTGTACAGTACATGTTTATTTCTGCAATGCAAGGACATTCTGTCCAAGGTATATCCTGCCGTCCTTCTATTGTTGCTAGGCTGCTTGCTGGGATAGGCTACAGCTTCCCTGCAACCCTGTATTGGAAAATCCAGGTAGGAAAATAGATTTCTAATTTAATGTAATGGGACATAACTGGAAGGGGAAGAATACTGTTACAAAGCACTGTATATACAGTACATGTACTTATAGATGGATATGCAATCAAGTGATTTTATTTCTTTGATTGTATTTAATAACATCATATCTTAATTTTATTTTGTAGAAGATAGCTGGGGTGACTTATGAATCCTTAACCATTTGTTTACGGTTGTGAGGAGGAAATTTACGGGTTTAAGAAAAGGCAGGCTTGCAACATACTGCAAAAGAAAGAGTAAAAGTTGCAGCAATGAAGCCTTTTATTTTGCATAGATTTAAGAGTTATTAAAGATTTCTAATACTCTTTGTGTCCCTTGAGTAAGTGCATGATGCATGTATGCCGCCTGGCACAGGAATGTAGCTAAAGAGGCCCCCTCTTTGTGATCTTTGCCACAGAATGACTTAGTGGTCTTTGCATGTGGGAAAGTAAGGGAGGTAAGTTTATCTTTTGGATAATGGTCTTCTCCAGGACAGTGAGAATCTAAACTCCCATGATGGATGTCCAGTGTCGGTACCTGGATGTCTAGCAGGGAGCCATAGGTACATCTGGCTCTGATTTAAAGTCACAGAGCATGGTCAATCAGGTGAAAGGAAGATCCACGACTTGGGAATCTGCATGGTGGGTACCAGAACCAAATCTGATGGTATCTTAGCCGGTGTAACCAAACAGTTCTTTCCAGACCCTATGCGGACAACACAATCTGGAGGAGTGAGGAAACACTAGGAAAAAAGTAATGCAGGAATACGGGGATCAAAACAGGGGGCATGTCCTTGGTGCGCTGGTGATCAGGGGGGTGAGTCCGGGGCAAACAATCCAGTAGAAATCCAAAGGGGGAATCCAAACACGAGCAAAGTCCAAAGCCGGGGGGGTCCATCCAAAAACAGACAAGATAAAAACTGGAACCGGGTCGGAACCGGGTCGGAACCGGCGGAAGGGGAACGGGAACACAGAATAAAACCTTAACGGGACCAGGCACTTCCAGGTCCCGGACTCGCACGATATGGAGATCAGATGCAGAGCCCGGATTGACATCAGCCCCTTGCTTTTAAGGTGGACTGAGAATGGGCTGAAACAGGGGACGGGTGTAGAAAATCAAGTCCGAAGTGAAAGGACCAGAGTGCCCTTAAGGAGGAGGGACTATAATCGTGATAGCCGGTCATTGACTGGTGATGTCTTCCAAGCACTTCCAGGTCCCGGACTCGCACGATATGGAGATCAGGTGCAGAGCTCGGATTGACGTCAGAGCCTGGCTTTTAAGGTGGACTGAGAACGAGCTGAAACAGGGGACAGGTGCAGAAAATCAAGTCCGAAGTGAAAGGGCCGGAGTGCCCTTAAGGAGGAGGGACTATAATCGTGATAGCCGGTCATTGACTGGTGATGTCTTGTGTTTGTGAACCCACTGTTATTTTCATCTGTTAACATTAGAAACATTAGAAAGTTGAACTCCTTTTTTTTGTTGAAAAAAGCTATAGTCGGGATGATGCAAGTTCCCATTTTATCTAACTTGTGGCCACATCTCAAGATGACAAACTGTTTTTAAAGGCCAAAATCAACAAGATGTTACTTTGACAGAGCTGCTTGAGCCCCAATGCAAGAAAAAGCTTCCTCTCTTCCCTCTGCTGCCCCAGACAAACCCAGTCCAGCTTTTTACCAGCATGAAGTTTAAACTCATCAAGGACATTTGGCCACCAGATTTTTGAGTATAATATAATTGATTGTGACATACTGTATAAGTAAGCAAGGGTTAACCACCAGAAAGTTTGCTGTGAAACAGCATGGCTATTGCTGCAGAATTCAGTGAAAATGAATGATTGTTTAACATTGCACATTACGAAATTGGTAATGAACAATTTGCGGAACAGGGTAAAGTACAATATTTGGCAATAATTTAATTTGATCTAAGCGTGGACTTAGAGAGAAAGAATGTATTACTTTCAAAGGTCTTTACTCACTAGGTGGAAATTTTGTCTGTTGTCTGATTTAAGGTTAAGTGAGTTATTTAGTATAATTAGATAAAGGGCTGTATTTTCGCTGTCTCTTGCTTTTTTAATCTTCTTGACATTGTTCCCTGTTCCAAACTCTAAGAACATCAGGGAGGATGCACTTCTTCAATAATAATTCATCTACAGTGTTTTATCAGTTCATAAAAATATTGCACATAGCGTACTTAGGAAATTAAATAATAATAAAAAACATTGAACCAGAAGAAAACACTGAAAATGAACTCTCCAGACTATACCACACTCTGAAATCTCACAAGAATTCCTAAGTAGTGTTAATTCATTCTAAATGTTCTCAGAGCTGGTTTGGTATTAAAAACTGACTGGTGTTACACTTGCAGGAAGATGCTTGTATTGCTCATTTGCAGTATGTTAATCATCAATTTGAATAATTTGAATCATAAATTTAATCTCAAGTTCATTTAAAGAAATATTTAAACATTTTCCAATCTTTTTAAATTTGGAAATGTATGTTTAATTTCTCTTTTTTAAACATAAACATAAACATAGTTCACAAACTGTTTTTAAAGATCGCTTCTATCATTACCTCCATGTTTATAATTTACAGTAAAAATAAAATGGGATATGACACACATTAAATAAATCCAAATGTATTATTTTAGAATACAGGGTCAGTTTTAAGGAGCTTTAAATAAATAGGTAGAAAGAAATAGAGCCCAGTGTTTGCCAAATTGGTGTCTTTCTTCGTGGAGACATTTAGAATGATGAAGAACTCTGAGCATTGTCAGCTGGTTGAGCACCATGATTCCAAAACTTGAATATTCTGATCTCTGCTGCAGCACAAATTTATCAGGGTTGTGAGTGCAAGTTGGCATGTTCTATATTTTGAACAGAGGCTTACAAACGAGAGGGGAAGATAAATGGTTGGTCATGGCCTGCACCACTCTGAATAATTGTTATTTACTGTTAATAACAATATTTGTAACAAGTTAACAGATTGTTCATAGTCACTTATTATGTAACCCCAAATTAAAGTGGTATACATTTTTCAGAATTTTGTTCTACAAAAGTCTACAAAACATTTAGTTACCATACCATATTTTATTATACAATTGAAATCAGAAACAAGGTGTAGTTTCAATATTTTGGATTTAAAAATGTTAATGAATCTGTAGTGGTTCCTATGTAGCTTTAAATAATAAAAAGGGAACTTTTCATTCTGCCACTAATATTAAAGAGGACTAGAATCTCTCAATTGTGAACGCTGGGGGTTCCCAAAATACAGTGTTCTGTAATTGAGTGAGCAACCATGATATCAATTGCAGAGAAAGGACATGGCAGTCAAACCAGCAAGGTTTATTTTTAACAACCAAAGTGCACTTGACTAACAAAAATATGAGTAACAATATTATTGAGGTTGGTCACAATTCAGAGAAGTTGTATTATAAACGACTACAATAACTACATACTGTACAATACATTATAGAACGAGGGAAAAACAGGCATACATAGCTTTTAACCTTAACACAGGCTTATCCCAATAAAATACAAATTAGTTAACAAAATGAAGACTGATGGCCATATAGTAAAAGTGGCTTGTCCCAGGAAATACAAAAATTGATTTGTGTGGACAAAACAAACTACCAAGCAATGTTGTCAAAGCTTTTATGCTGGCTTCTTTTAAAAACTGGCAAATAATATCCTTGGGTCATGTGGCTATGAGCAACCAAACAAGCTAGATGGGTTGAATGGCCTTTTGTTTTTGATTGTTCTTATGTTCTGTGTGAACATATTGTTCTACCACCATAACAGCTTGGGTAACATATTGAGTTAAATAAGAAAAGGCTGTGCAGGTGGGATTTCAAATGATTATGTGACCTTTTTTTCTTGGAGTATTTAGAATAGAGGCCTATTTAAAGAAACATTAAGCTGTAAGAATTCTTATACTATAGTATATGTTACAATGTCACTGATAACTAAGTGTTACTGATAAAACGTGATTATTTTTTTCCATATTTAGCCAAACAATCATAAACCCATAAATGTTTATACATGCACATACTGTACATGCAAATATGTAAAATAACCTATTTTTTAATGAAGTATCCATATTATTTATTTCTGGCAATGTTTTGTCATTGACTAGAGTTAAAACTATGTGATGTCATGTAGGGGCATTACTTCAGTTGGTTCCGTGGCATCACAATGCCCTCCTCAGACTTCCAGGCAAATTTTGTACTCTGATATTTGAGCTAATTCCTCTTTTCATGTACTCTCCTTCAAGAATAGTGTGGTATATGGCCTCCTTCTAGGTACTGTATACACTAGGCATCTGGTCTTATTTACCTACTGTAGTTGCCTCTGGTTATTGTTTCTGTCACACTCCTTCTGAATGATAGCTGGACTGAGGGTATCTGAGCTCTTTTCTTGCATGAGTCTGCTCCAGAGACCAGTCTGCCCAAGCTACACTGCCTTTGGCAGCACACCATAATTGTTCTAATGTCTCATCACCTCTTTTAGGTAACTCCCTTCTGGGTCATGCTCCAAACATGATTAAGCAAATTCCTGTTTATACAGTATGTTATACAATGTTTATTACATTTATTCTAAGCATTGAAGGGAACAAAGTATATTTTAATGTTTTTTTTTTGCCTAATTTGAAATTTTGGAGTAATATGCATTTGAGACAGAAAAGAATTACAACAAATGGCACAGAACTTAAAGAGTGACTCCAATATCTAAAACACAATTTACTATTGTCATGGGACCTGAAGTATATTGCAGTATATACAGATGTGTCCACTCAGAATGTGCGTTAATCCTCATTTTTGCGTTATCAGTACCGCAGTGGAGCATGGTGTGTGGTTCACTGACCAAAGACAATCAATTGGTGGCACTTGTGATGCATTACATGTTAGTGAAACAATTACTTAATTTAATTTCTTTCCCAACTATACATCTTTAAATCCATTTAATATGGAATATTGTAATGATAAATATACAGATGCAGCCATTCAAAGTGCGCGGCACAGACACGTACCGGAGGTAATTGGCTACGGCCTCGCGCATCGTGACGCGCGTTGACGCAAAATACCGCGGTACGTGATTGGTTAACTGACAGGGGCACTCGTGGTGCGTTGGTCGGTCGTAGAAAGATTTAAATGTCTTTACTGTGCCTGTTTTAGTATTGAATATTTATATGGAATTTTACCACTGAAGGGAAATCTTAGAAGCTGAGCATAAAAAGAATAGGAGCATACTGTAATGCGTGTGAAGGCCATAAATGATATTAATTTTGGAACATAAACATACAGATGCAGCCATTCAAAATGCATGGTACAAACCCGCGGTACGGTAAACTACCCACAAGCCACCGCAGGGCACTGCGGTAAGTGATTGGCTGGCCAAAATGACCGACAGGGGCACTCGTGGTGCATTGGTTGGTAGTGAAAAGATTTAATCATTTAATCTCTTTACTGTGCACATTTTAATTCGCTTAGTATTGAATATTTATATGGAATTTAACCACTAAAGGGAAATTTTAGTAGCTGAGCATAAAAAGAAGAGGAGCATAACACATCTGAATGTCATAAACGATATTAAATTAGGAACATAAACATTACTGTATGTATGTAAACTGTACTGTGTATGGCTGGTCTTGGTAGTTTAAAGAAAAGATACACACCAGTCTTCCATTTCTCCCTAAACATTTTAAGCATGAAAGTTTTATGAAACGGTACCCAAATATGCGATTGCTGTATAGAATGAATTTTAATTTAAAAATTAAACACGAAAATTAAGCTGTTTACATCTTCCACCTGACAACATAGTCACCCGTTGCTATCCAACGCAGAAACACAGCCACTAACTAGCAAAGAGAGCACATTAGCTAGCCAATATGATAAAGAAATAAATGATTATTTTGTTTATTTCTTTTGCACATTTATTTGAACATTTCCATCAATTGTACAAGCACTTGGAAACTGTCCAATCCCTAGTTCATCAGGCATTTTCTTTTACGCTGCGGGCATTCTCCCGGTCTGGCGCCGGTCTGTGTCTTCTAGGATATAATGCCAGCGATTTTTTGTTAAATTTGGGTTTCCAATAACGCCACAGCAAACTCTTGTTTTTATGTCCACTATAACAGACAATCTCCTTTGCTTTTAACCGAGCGTTTAATAATTTCCTAAAATGAAAATGATTTACTTTATTTCCCTCACGGGATCAATAAAAGTATCTATCATCTATCTACATAAACTATCAGACAGAATTCTGGGGTCTCCCTATACCAGAGATTATGGTAGGGCTTCAGAGTGGTGATTGGCTGACACCATCTGACACCCCTCTGATTGGAGAAAAAAGACGTGCTGGTTTGCTATACATACTGTACCAGGAAGAGGATTTCTTTCTATTCGAAACGTGTATTTTAAAAGTTTAATTAAGAAGTAAAAACCTTACAGCGTACACAGATTTCTAAAGTGATCAGGAGGAAGAAAAATCACCCGTGTTTCGTGCATAAAAAGTGGTTATTAACTATCGAAACCTGTTTTATTTATTTTATTTTTATTTAGATTAAGAGTTCCCGTCACCCCCATTCCCATTTAAATCACAAACCCGTGTTTAATTAAATGTCTTTTAACGTAAATCGTTATCTTTGTCTTATGCATAATAATGTTCACCACTCTGTCCAGCAAATTAATAATAAACTTTTATAAAGCGTTTTAAACGATTAAGTAATTAGATTGCTCATAAACCTAATCACTTATTCTACATAAACACAGCGTAATTGCTCTCTGAAAATGCTTTTTCTTTTTATTTAGGCTCAGATTTCAACTATAGATCGTATTATTAATAACCATAATAACCAACCAACAAAAACAACCATATAAACATAATACCAACCAAAAACATAGATAACAACCACAATACTAAATCAAATATATCAAACCATTAAACTCTCTCAAATTCCTCCAATTATCATAATCCCACCCCTTATGCAAAACCAAACCCTCCTCCCATCCCAGTTTATCCTCTTTATTATAAACAAAATCCACCTCAATTTTCAACATAAACCATTACACAAAATCAATACCTCAACACTCCATACTCAACAACGATAATACACAAACAGCCAGAACATGTAACTCCACATTTCCAAATAGACCTCATTTTCATAGCCCCGCCCCTTATGCAAAACCAACATCCCTCCCCTGTTCTCTCTCTCCGCTGGCGTTTGTAATCATTTTTATTTTTAAATAAATTTGAGCAAAGTCATGTATTTTAAAAATCTTTCTAAGATTTCTATATTTATGTCTTTATTTAGTGGTTTCATTAGTGACAAAGGCTAAACTTTCTTGGAAAAATGTCTTTTATGTAAACCATGTTTGCTATTAATTCATTTAGGGCTAGAATATGTTCATTGTCTTCAAATGAAAGAAGGGTTCCTTTCGCCGTAGTCGGGGTGACATTAGAAGTTTGCCACGCCCGGACTGTTACACCAACGCATTAGCATGTTAAAGCGATTTCATTGAGGAGCCTATCTCCCCCTTCTACTTTGAAAATACCTGTGAAACCGGTTTAATTCGTCACAGCCAGCACTCCCGCAGTGAGGGGGGTTGTACTTCCAGCGTATCGGTATACAATAGATGGGAAAGCCAGAGCCGACCGCTACGCCGCCCACGTGTTATGCTCTTCGTTATTTGCTCGACAGAGAGGTGAACAGTATTACACAGAAGACAAAGATAGCGATTTACGTTGCATTGTGCATTGTGCTGCTGTAATACAGTTTTAAATAATTAAAAGTCTAAACAGTATCAGCTTTATTTATGGGTTTTAAATAAAGGCGATTTAAATGCGATTTAAATCAATATAAATGTTTATATCGTAACGCATAGGTGACTATTCATTGTTATTAAAATGACTTAAATTCGATCATGTTATGATATTTAGAAATCTAAATTTGTTTGGTGCGAGTGAAGTTTTATTTAATCTCTGACCCAGGAAAACGTTTTATTTTTTCAAAGAAATGTTTGTTAAAAAAAAAGTCATGGCTCCAGCTGGATTCGAACGCTCAATGTGTGATGTGGGAGTCAGGAACCTAACCCACAGCGCCACCAACAAGGTCACATGAGGAGTGTTGAAAAAGCCTTACAAAACATTATCAACAGACATCGTACAGCATGTACAATTCTTGTGTTGCGGTACATGAATATAATTATATCGTTATTAATTTCTTTAGATGCGCGATTCCATATTATATTCCCTTTTAATCAAATTCTAAAAGTATGCTTGTTGACTCCGGTATCACGTTAGTTAAAGACTTCGATGCTTAAAATGTTTAGGGAGAAATGGAATACTGGTGTGTATTTTTTCTTTAAAGTACCGAGACCAGCCATATACTGTATGTTTATGTTCCAAAATTAATATCGTTTATGGCCTTCACACGCGTTACAGTATGCTCCTATTCTTTTTATGCTCAGCTACTAAGATTTCCCTTCAGTGGTAAAATTCCATATAAATATTCAATACTTAAATGGGCACAGTAAAGACATGAAATATACATATACATACTGTATACAGTACAGTTTGCATACAGTAATATGTTTATGTTCCTAAATCAATCTCTTTTATGAGCATGTGAAAGGCATGGTGAATCAGAGATTCTCAAAAATTACTGTACTTTGCATGATTGGAAACAAATGCGTGATTGCGAAATGCTGTGGTGTTACTTTTACAAAGACGGTTGATGAAAAAATGTGGACCAGGGCAATACTTTGAGTTTACAGCTTATCCAAGGTCATTCATTATTATTACTATTAGTAATATCTTCGTTAAAGACTTTGATGGCGACAGTTCAAACATGAGAGGTTGAGCTTTATTAGCTCCACCTTGCGGAAATTCCGGATAATATTATTTTACTTGTGGTACTATAAGAGAATTTACGGTAACTCGCGGTAGAGTGCGTAAAGCGCACCGCAAAATAATGCGGTATCACCCGCTTGTTTTGAATGGCTGCATCTGTAAACCTTATTTTTATATAGCACCTTTAAAAGTGGTTTCTTAAAGCACTTTACAGAACAACGCTACATAAATCAAATTGAGAGGAGACAGTAAATGTGGGTATGGAATACAGTAGGAAAGGAAAGGGGCACACCGAACCAGCTATATAAAAACACTTTCAAAAAAGAAAAATTTGAGTCTAGATTTGAAAGACCTCAAGGAACGTGACTCTCTAATATCCTTAGGGAAACCAAGAGACTAAAGAAATCTGCTATCAATAAATTGTGTGCCGTGTAACATTTCTCAAACTGCTCCACAGTTGGGTGCAGAGTAAAATCCTCTAACCTGAATACCATGACAGGTACACCACCAACTACCCCCTAATAGCACCTGTGATAGAAAGTAACACTAAAATGAAAACCAACAAGATCCTAAAATTCTAGGCAGACACGATCATGCAACTAATTTCCATTATGTGAAAAATAAGGTGCTATAGCTCAAAAACAAAATAATAATTATAATGGCAAGAACCAGGACAAACTGAACATGAACAAATGTGGTGGGCTTTCATTGTTTTTGCTGTTTGTATCTGGGCAAACATCAAGTATTTAATTCCCACCTGTATACAATTTGATCTTCCCTCATGAAACCAAACATTTTGTCAACATATTTATTGAAGTTATCTGGCAGAGTAATCTCACTGTGTTAAATAGCCCCCTCGTGCTAAATGAATCTTCACACCCTCTGTCTAATCAAAACAAAAACCATGTTTTAATTCAGATGCAAAGCTGAAAAAAGCACATTATAAACTATTGTTTATATGCTATATATTTTTGTACTCTATATTCAGTTGGGTAATTTAGCTTTTTAAAATAGCCCTATCTTTTTCTTTTTTAATATTAATTTAATATTTAACACAGTGTGATATACAGTGTAAAATTAATAAAAGTCGAAACAGTATGCAAAATGAATTCTATAATTGAGAAAAGATTGTCCTATGGGGCTAAGCATTGACTTTGATTCGAAACTAGACATTTCAATTCAAACAATAAAGACATCATTGAATGAGTTCTAAAATTGTATAATATGTTATAAAATGCTTATTACAAAAATAACATTCAGGACCCACCATGTTATTAAATAATATGATATAGTAGTAATGAAAAGTTGCACAAATACTCAGACTCATTGTGTCAAAGGTCTGAACTGGAAACAACAAACAATAACATGTTACATTATTGTGAAGAAAGTGACATTTTTAAAGAAAAACTGTAAAACTGGGTAGGTTACGTTAGCTGGTAAAGCAAGTATAAGAATAACTTAACAAACAAGGTATTTAAAATAACAATAATGAACAATATTCTCCTCATTCCAGAAGTCCACTGTATGGGAGTGGAAGGAAGAAGCAGCATTTTGTATACTTCAGAGGTTTTAGCAATTCAATTTAAGCAACAATAATCTGCCGCCATCCCATAACCAAATTAAATTAAGGCTCTGCCTTCCACATTTTATAGTATGTAGTTAGTACAATTAGCTAACTGATTGCCAATTGAACCCGCCACGTTTTCACTTGGCTTCCCTATAAGCCAATTAAGCCTTGGGCAGGCTGAGAAA
This sequence comes from Atractosteus spatula, assembly GCF_055471065.1. Classification (NCBI taxonomy): domain Eukaryota; kingdom Metazoa; phylum Chordata; class Actinopteri; order Semionotiformes; family Lepisosteidae; genus Atractosteus; species Atractosteus spatula. Next base: position 41,190,398 of record NC_142706.1, read on the forward strand.
CAAACTCTAAAATCTGGTTTTGTAACAAAAAATATCAAATAAACAAAACTGAAATCTAAACTACATGACAGAGAAATGTCACACTGTTGTGATTTCTGTTTTTTTTTTAATCTAACTAATAAAGGTAGGCTAAAACAAAATGCACCACAAGTTTTACTGACATTTTACTAAAATAGTTTTTCATCTAAATAATCCTTACCCCAACCTTTACCTCTGCTGTCATAATATAGTTTTAGTAGTGAATTATATGTTGTTGTTTTTTTATAAAACATTACCAATTCCACGATGAACCTACAGGTAATTTACTATACTTGTTTAAAACACCAGGCTGGAAAGTTTGGATTAAGGCAATAGTTCTCACTACTCCTGCTCATAAAAAATGTACAGTAGGCATAAGACAAACAATTCAGCAGCCTTATTCCATTCCAATTAATGTCAAACCAGCTCTCTTCTACTGATGAATTCCACTTGTTTCATATAGGGATATCTTATTTGGAATAGCGCCACATTACAACACCAGAATTTTGAATAGCATATTTTCCAAGTCTGGCAACCCAGCTTCATGGCAGCTCCATGTTTTGCTAATATCTGTAGCAGTCTTACAGTACGTGCTCACTGCCGTGTCTGCAGCAGGAGAGTGATAGCATCTGCCAGGGGCTGCCTGATGCTGAGCTCTGCTGCTGCAGATGTACTAGCCTTTCTAGTTTTATTCACATCACTTTCAGTCTCATCTTCTACATCTGTGTTCTTGCACCCTCATCAAGGTCAAAGATGCTAAAGGATGCTCTGACATCTTCATAGGCAAAGAACAAGTTAATATTAATTATAAGTTAATATTTAGCTCTTAGAAATGCTTGAACATTCTCCAAATTCTCCATATTCCTCAGATCACAAACACCAATGTATTTTTTTTTACTGATCAACATTGACTGGGTCGCCTGGGTGAGGGTGTCTGATGTTGAAAAATCTGAAAGACCCAGAGATCCCAGGTAACATCACTGATGATGTGTCCAGTTGCACCAGAGGATGCATTTCTCTAACTAGTTTAACCTGGCTAAGCCATTGACGACCAGGTATAGTCTCAGTGACAACCTAGTATAGTACAACTGGAGAGATAGCTGACAGCAAAGGAAAGACAGCATTAGGAGCTGCAAGGGTTGATAGCCCAATCTGCTTTTTCCAGCACAAAAAATGCATAATTAGTTATGTATAGTCAAGAAGAGAGATACCCCCAGGGAGCCGGAGAGGGGGTGAGAATGAGCATCTCAGTCAGACAAACCAAAACATTACAAATTAAAATATTGATGACAAGAATAGAATGTGTATGTGGAAAGGGCTGTAAGAACTTGCGAGGCTTGAACATTCATCCAGCTATGATAAAATCTTGGGACTGGCACAAGAGGAACAACCCGCAGGAGTTACTCCTGCTAAGATGCAGGAGAGGTTGAGCCTGGAGTCACCCCACAGTGCCCAGAGCCTCAAAGTACCACAAACTCTAGCCCAAAGCAAAGAAACGTAACAGCATTGGGTCAGATGACCTTCAGCTAGGAAGGAGAAAAAGTGGATTCAGTTTGATCAGGATGTAGACATGATTCTAGAGACAAACATGGACAGGTGACTGTAGACAATGTCTGCAGTTATAGTCAACCTTGTCAATGAGAGAAGAAAACCCCCAGTGCCTGTTATTCAATTAACAGGACAGCTGCCAAAATACACCAGTTAAAGCAGGAGCTGAGAATTTTGAAAAGGCAATTTAAGGAGGCAAGTGAGAAAGAGAGAATACCAGGGACTAAGTGAATCCAGTAAGACCTGGCTTCAACATTGATAAAAAGGAACCCAGCTGGAAGGAGATTCAGGAGGTTGTCAAAGGTGCTAGAATGAGTTTAGTACCTGGCCTGAGTGAAGTACTTTTCTTTCGACTTTGGAATATTCTGAGGATAGTCTGGTAAAGAGGCAGAGTGGCGAAACAGTGGAGGATGGCAGATAGTGTCTGTATTCCTAAAGAGAAGAATTCACAGAGCATTGGACAATTCAGAATTATTTCATTGCTCAGCATTGAGGGGAAGATATAGTATTTTTGAGCACTGTGGCCCAGCTTTGACAGAATATCTCCACAAGAACAATTACATTGATATTTCAGTGCAGAAGGGTGGAGTCTTCAAGGTGCTGGGTTGTTTGGAGCACACAGGTATGGTGCTCCCCATTTCTACTTATAAAACACTGAATTGGTCTTACTTTCTAAGGTCTATGAATTTGGTTTGTACGAAAAGTGTACGATTTATGTAAATGCCACTTGTTCCATCATCAACAACATGCCTGGTGTTTGGATATTGTTAGCTATCTTGGTTCCAGTGAGACATCACATTGTTGTTTTCTCAGGGTCCTTGATGCTTATTTTGGCAGACCCAGTTTTTGTGCAGGTGGAGTGGAGAATAACAGGTTGGAGAAGATGTTCAGGCTCACAATCATGTTTATTGTGCTTTTTATTTACAGCAGGAATGGTAGTCACTGGAGAGAGATAGCTAAGGGCCTGATAGAGAGAGAAAGAGGTTTCCTATGCATGGACATGTGGCAAAAGAGAGAAAGAGGGGCATATCACCATTTTATAGAGACAGAAGGAAAAGGTGAGCCATAAAGGGAAGGGGCAGAGACTGCTGGATCAGTCCACTCTAGGGGGGGTGTGGAACTCCTCAATATCTTACTTGTAATACTTCTATGACAAAACTTGTCAAAAACCTCCATTGCTCTTTGTGTTGTTTTTTGTGAAAGTTTGAATGTTCTGTATCTGTGATCTCCAGGGAGATCCTGCCATGTTTTCAAGTCTTAACTGTAAACCGTCCTGAACTGGAGTTTCTTTGTTTGATGTTGTGACATTTAGCATTGTCAGACATACAGTATGTATAGACAACTTTACTCTTTTTCTTGTGAGAGTCTGGGACCAGCTTCTCTCGTCCAGCTTTTCTGTATTAGTAATCTGATTATTTAACCAGTAATGTTAGATTTGTCAGTCCCTCCATTTCATTATACTCTCATTTCCTGTGCTCCATCTCTACTGTGTTCTCTTTTTTACAGAGAAACTGAATTTTATATATCATTTATACATATTGTCACAGCTGACCAGGTCAGAAGGGAGTTGACTAGACTCCATGCAGGAAAAGCAGCGGGTCCTGATGGTGTCAACTCTAGGGTGCTAAAGATCTGCGCAGACCAACTGGGTGGAGTGCTGCAGTACATCTTCAACCTAAACCTGAGATTAGAAATTTCCGGTGCTCTGGAAGAATATTGCCTGGTGCCAGTACCCAATAAGGGGCACCCTAAAGTCTTGAATGACTACAGACCAGTGTCACTGACATCACACCTGATGAAAACTCTGGAAAGGCTTGTACTAGACCACCTCAGAACCCTGGTGAGTATAGCACTGGACCCCCTGCAGTTTGCCTATCGGTCACACTTGGGAGTGGAGGACGCAGTCATCTATCTGCTCTACAGAGCTAACTCTCACCTGGAGAAGACGGGGAGCACTGTAAGAGTTATGTTTCTCCAGTGCGTTTTAACACCATCCATCCCCCATTACTGAGAGATAAGCAAAGGGTGGCGCAGGTGGACACTCCCCTGGTGTCCTGGATTACAGCCTATCTGACCTGCAGGCCACAGTATGTACGGTTACAGAGCTGTGTGTCCGAACAGGCTGTTAGCAGTACTGGGGCTCCACGAGGGATTGACCTTGCTCCATTCCTGTTTATTTTTTACACCTCTGACTTCAAGTACAACTCTAAGGCATGTCATCTGCAGAAGTTTTCAGATGACTCTGCAATTGTGGGGTGTATTAGTGAAGGGCGGGAGGAGGAATATACTGTAGGAGCTTGATTACCAGCTTTGTGGAGCGGTGTCATCTTAACCATCTCCAGCTAAACATCAGCAAGACTAAAGAAATGGTCATGGACTTTCGGAGGATTAAGTCTCCGCTGAACCCTGTTTCCATCCAGGGTGAGGACATAAAGGTGATGCAGTCCAACAAGTACTTAGGGGTACACCTGGATGATAAGCTGGAGTGGACTGTTCACACTGACGCCCTTTACAAGAAAGGTCATAGCCGACTCTATTTTCTTAGGAGGTTCATGAACACTGCTACACATTTTTTATGAATCAGTGGTGGCGGCAGCCATTTTCTATGCTGTTGTGTGCTGGGGCAGCAGCATCATGGCAAGAGATGTAAATAGGCTCAATAAACTCATCAAGTAGGCTGACTCTGTGTTGGGTCTGAGCCTTGACCCCCTGGAGGTGGTAGTAGAGAGGAGAATGCTGACCAAACTCACAGCCATCATGAACAATGCCTCTCAATGTTGCACTATTGTACTTTTTGGACACTCAATCTGTATATACAGATGCAGCCATTCAAAATGAGCGGGGCACGCTGTGGTAAAACATAAAGCTTCACACCACGCTTTACTGTATGCAAAGATGCATGCATAGATTATGTTATAGTAGTTCAGGTGGGTAGCTGCGTCAGCATGCATAGGCTGCAAAGGAAAAAGTAATAGGTTTATTCCATGCTGAAAAAAAGAAGAAAGAGAACACAATGTTTCGGCCGTGGAGCCTTCTTCAGGTGTGATTTCCTGTGCTCCATCTCTACTGTGTTCTTTTTTACAGAGAAACTGAATTTTATATATCATTTATACATATTGTCACAGCTGACCAGGTCAGAAGGGAGTTGACTAGACTCCATGCAGGAAAAGCAGCGGGTCCTGATGGTGTCAACTCTAGGGTGCTAAAGATCTGCGTGGACCAACTGGGTGGAGTGCTGCAGTACATCTTCAACCTAAACCTGAGATTAGAAATTTCACACCTGAAGAAGGCTCCACGGCCGAAACGTTGTGTTCTCTTTCTTCTTTTTTTCAGCATGGAATAAACCTATTACTTGTTCCTTTGTAGATTATGTTATGTTAAACTGTCTATTATAGCATGTTAATCATTATACATTGTTGGTATATTTTATGAAAGCAAGATTGCTCAATTGGACAATAGTACACAACCTACCACCTTTATCATAGATATTTTAAAGATGCAGAAATATTTTATGCATCAAAGTCTTTACCGAAGATACAGATGCAGCCATTCAAAATGCACGGTACAAACCCGCGGTACGGTAAACTACCCACAAGCCACCGCGGGGCACCGCAGGGCACCGCGGTAAGTGATTGGCTGGCCAAAATGACCGACAGGGGCACTCGTGGTGCATTGGTTGGTAGTGAAAAGATTTAATCATTTAATGTCTTTACTGTGCACATTTTAATCCGCTTAGTTTTGAATATTTATATGGAATGTTACCACTAAAGGGAAATTTTAGTAGCTGAGCATAAAAAGAAGAGGAGCATAACACATCTGAAGGTCATAAACGATATTAAATTAGGAACATAAACATTACTGTATGTACGTAAACTGTACTGTGTATGGCTGGTCTTGGTAGTTTAAAGAAAAAATACACACCAGTCTTCCATTTCTCCCTTAACATTTTAATCATGAAAGTTTTATGAAACGGTACCCAAATATGCGATTGCTGTATAGAATGAATTTTAATTTCTACCGGACTGTTACACCAACGCATTAGCATGTTAAAGCGATTTCATTGAGGAGCCTAGCTTTCTTAACTAGTAAGTACTGTACTTCCTTGGTTTTGGAGGGGGGAGGTGTCTTTCGCTGGAAATCTCGCCCCCTTCTATTTTGAAAATACCTGTGAAACCGGTTTAATTCGTCACAGCCAGCACTCCCACAGAGAGGGGGGTTGTACTCGTTAATGTCTAAGCCGGAACACATCATTATATCTCATTTTGTATTTCTATAAAAAAATCGTTTGCCCAGCCTAACACTATTGTTGTTATTGTTTTTATCCTGTAAAGCACTTTGAGGAGCACAGCTTTCTCACCACTTAGATTACTTTTTGATACCATCCTTACACAAAGCAGAAACTTCTTGTATTTTCCGATGACATACAAGTGGAAAGATTACAGATTTTAATCGTCTTTTTTCTGAACCAGGGAAAATCTGATCATGTTTCTCTATAACAATAATAAAAAACTTTATTTTACATATCACCTTTAAAAGTGGCATCTCAAAGCAATACAGTAGATGTAAACCACAGATTACAAAGTAAATACCCAGACAAACGCAAACGCGTTTTTAATAAAATGCTTTTATTCATTCAGCAGAGAGAGAGCGTAAAACCTGGGCGTAACAGCTGTTCCTTTTTCTGATCACTCGCTCTCTGGATAAACGTCTCGCCTGTCCTGTTCTTTGTTTTCCTAATTTGCTGATTATGCCTTCTGCGATCCACTCCTGCCCTCACACCTAAAGAAGACTATTTTAAATTTCTTTGCGCGGTCCATTGTGCAATTAACCCTTGTATGTGCTGTCCTTAAGGTGATATCACATAAAGGTGATATGTAAAATAATGTTTTTTATTATTGTTATAGAGAAACATGATCAGATTTTCTCCGGTTCAGAAAAAAAAGATCTAAAGTATACTAGTTTGTCACTAGTATACTTTTAATACAGTCTTTGCTATGCTCTTGAGATCCTTGTGATATTTCGAGCTCTGGTTGAATGATAAGTGTCACAGTTTAAATCTCTCTCTCTCAATTCAATTCAAGGTGCTTTATTAGCATGACAGATGGGTACAATCAGTGTTGGGTATTTACTTTGGTTTAACTTGCTTTAACTACGCAAGTCTGAGTTCTTGTGTCTGTCCTATCCGAACCCGAAAGTATTACAATATGTATCTTTATAGCAGGTGGTGTACAGCTTTTTAGTATAGATTACACTTTTCTAAAACGTATTTAATAAATAAAAATGATTACAATCTAATCTTTCCACGTTTGATCCCAAGATACCAAGAAAAATAAATGTAAACGGGGAGAAAGCTATGCTGAAAATTTATTAAGATACTTAGAAGACAAAGATATCAATTTATGTTGCATTTGTCTGATTGTGAATCAAAAAACACATATAGAAATCCCTACGTTAGAGACTGTATATGGCTGGTATTGGTAGTTTAAAGAAAAAATACACACCAGTATTCCACTTTCTCCCTAAACATTTTAAGCATCAGAGTCTTACATGTGGTTATTTCGGAAACGTTTGTACGTGCTCCTTCTGACCATGTTACTGTTTACTCTTACTGACCATATTAAGTTTAAGTGCCTGTGGGCACTTTTCCTGTCCGTGGGGGGTGGACCGTCTTTCATTAGAAGGTTAGTCTGTTCTACTCTAAGAATGTAGAGGGGGTGGAAAGTGCCCACGGTCATTTAATTAGTATTAAAAGTCGCACTGATTCCCTTGCGAAGATATGGGCATAGGAAAATTTGTGCGTGGTCAAAAAAATGGCAGAAAAACGACAAAGTGAAGGCAGTGAAAACATTCACAATGTACTTTATACACAAAGCAAGTGTTCTCACAACTCTAGGAGGTTTTGTGAAAATGCTACAGGCGTGCCAAAATCATTTTTTTAAATTCAAGGTGGCTTTACTGCGGTTTTCATTTTCAGATTGTGAATCAAAAAGGCATTTAATTAAACACGCGATTGCGATTTTAATCAATTACTGTATTGATTGAAACACACATTCTGTACAGATACAGTACAGTCACATTCTCCTGTCGTCCAGTGGTGTAAAACGAATTAGCAGGTGATTGAGATAACAATGCACCGACCACTGAGTGGAATGTTCTCATTTGTTCTAAATTGTAAAAAGAGGTGATAATTCTTAATAATTCCGTGTAGCATTAACTAACCTCTTCAGTTTATTCCGCCAGACAGTACATGAATATAATTATATCGTTATTAATTTGTTTAGATACGCAATTCCATATTATATTCCCTGTTAATCAAATTCTAAAAGTATGCATTTGTTAGATAACAAGCGAATTCACAGAAAAGGTTAAAAGACTATCACTTTTCACAAAGTATATAATCCTAATATAAGTCTAAACAGTATCAGCTTTATTTACGGGTTGCAATTTAAAAAAAGTCAAAAATCGCACTCAAAATGCAATTTAGAGCTTTCTGGCAAGAGGAGACACCCAAATTAATAATGTAACATGCCACTGTTTGTGCATGAACAAGGTTATACTGCTATTTCCTTAGATACGCGATTAAAAAAAAAAAATTGAATCCCTGGCGGAACACATTCCATAAGAATCAGAGCTTTTATATATCGCCTTTAAAGGTGGCTTCTCAAAATGCTTTACAGGATAAAACAACAATAACAGCAACAACAACAATATTGTATTTCATTGCACTGTGACAGATCATCCTTAAATCAATTGTTGACTTTTCTCTCTTTACTACTGTACTTGTTTGGATTGACTGAGCTCCGCTCTGTACCACACAATGATCCTCCCAGAGTCTCTGCCCCGGGTGATTTGGGTTTTTTTGACAGAGGGTAAAAAACTTTCTCTCTCGCTTGCCCTCCCCCCCCGTGTATTGTCTGTTTTTTTTGTGCTGTCCTTTGACAAAACAAGGCTCGCCAGATAATGTGAATCGAAACCTGTTTTTCTAGCTTTTAAAGTCGTACGAAGTCGTAAGCGGGAACACATCATTATATCTTACATATGAAAAATACATAATATAGCTCCCAAACAAACGCAAACGTGTTTTTAATAAGATGCTTTTATTCACTCATAATCCGACAATTTCAGGAAGACTAAGGAAGGACTAAGGGAATTGTCATCTGTTGTTGAAGCTCTATGAGCTTGGTGACTTTGAGACCACTTGTTATCCCAGGTTGTTTGAATCGCCACAATTCAAATAGAGAAAAAAGAGCTGACTGACAAGATTTAAGATGTGGCTGTCAATGTTGGATTAAAAAAAAACACATTGCCCGACGTTTGTTGCATTGCTTGAAAAATAACTTTATTTCAAGAGACTGGATAAGTAATTCAAGTGTTTTTTTTTAACTTCCTGAAAAACAACTAATAATTTAACTATATGTGCAAACGTTTTATGATATGTCGCTGTTGTGAATGTCTGTGGACATGTGCTGGCTGGACAGGAGGCTCTACTGTACACAGAGAGGGGCGGGAGGGGGGGACAAGCCGATACATACTTTTAGAGTTTGATTAATAGGGAATATAATATAAAAATATAGTACTAAAACTAAGATACACTCTACAGACATTCACAACAGCGACTGTCAGAAGATAGGACACAGCGGCTCAGACACCCGCTGAATGGAAAGGGGCACTTTAATGTTCTGTATGGCTAATACTAAAGCCAATACTTTAATATTCTTTTCTGTATGTTTAACAATAGTGGGTACTGGCCTAATTCAGCCCTGCTCCCGTTGTTAGGTGTTAATGTGTTGTTGTTAAGTGTGAATTTGTACCTGTTTCCCTGAGGTCTGGCTTTTTTTCTGGAAAACCATAACTCTGGTCTTGTCCAGATTGACTGTCAGCGCCCAGGTCTGACAGTGCTGCTCCAGCGGTGCCAGGTTCTGCCGCAGCCTCTGTTCTGTGGGCGACAGCAGGACCAGGTCGTCTGCAAAGAGCAGGAACTCGATTTCTGTAATTAATGCAGATCAGTAAAAATCAAGGGACAAAACAATTATTGCGCCCGGCTCCTCAATGGGGTTTGACGTGCTAATGCGTTGGTTTAACAGTCCGGGTGTGGCAAGCCTCTAATGTCTCCCGACTTCGGCAAAAGGAACCTGCCTTTCATTGGACGGGAAAGCAAGAGCCGACCGCTACGCCGCCCCCGTGTTCCTCTATGGCTTTTGAATAGAGTCACATGAAGAGAGAGGTGAAACAGCCCTACACAGCCCTGTCGCAGTACACAAATATAATTATATCTTATTAATATCTTTAGATACGCGATTCTTTTAATACAGTCTTTGCTGTGCTCTTGAGGATCCTTATGATATTTCGAGCTCTGGTTGAATGATAAGTGTCGCAGTTTAAATAATATTCGTAGTTAGAATTAATGAAACGCTCTGTTAAAAGCAAGGGAGTTTTTATGTCTGTTGCAGTAAAAGAAAATGCCTGACAAAGTAGGGCTTGGACAGATTCCAAGTGCATTTTTGCAATTTACGTTGCAACAGACAATGTACAGCGTGTACTATTCTTGTGTTGCGGTACATTAATATAATTATATCGTTATTAATTTCTTTAGATACGCGATTCCATATAATATTCCCTTTTAATCAAATTCTAAGAGTATGCTTGTTGACTCCAGTATCACGTTAGTTAAAGACTTCGATGCTTAAAATGTTTAGGGAGAAATGGAATACTGGTGTGTATGTTTTCTTTAAAGTTCCAAAATTAATATCGTTTATGGCCTTCACACGCGTTACAGTATGCTCCTATTCTTTTTATGCTCAGGTACTAAGATTTCCCTTCAGTGGTAAAATTCCATATAAATATTCAATACTTAAACGGGCACAGTAAAGACATTAAATATACATATACAGATACATACTGTATACAGTACAGTTTGCATACAGTAATATGTTTATGTTCCTAAATCAATCTCTTTTATGAGCATGTGAAAGGCATGGTGAATCGGAGATTCTCAAAAATTACTGTACTTTGCATGATTGGAAACAAATGCGTGATTGCGAAATGCTGTGGTGTTACTTTTACAAAGAAGGTCAAAGAAAAAAAGAATGTGGACCAGGGCAATACTTTGAGTTTACAGCTTGTCCAAGGTCATTCATTATTAATACTATTAGTAATATCTTCGTTAAAGACTTTGATGGCGACAGCTCAAACATGAGAGGTTGAGCTTTATTAGCTCCACCTTGCGTAAATTCCGGATACTATTATTTTAACTGCGGTATTATAGGAGAATTTATGGTAACTCGCGGTAGACCGCGTAAAGTGCACCGCAAAATAATGCGGTATCGCCCGTGCATTTTGAATGGCTGCATCTGTATTACTAATAGTATTAATAATGAATGACTTTTACGACCCCAAGTGTCTAGGGGTAAAGGGGTGTAACATTTAGGATAATTCTTTTGGAAGCAGGGGGGTTTTGGTGAGGGACTAGGAAGCGTGATAACAAGGGTAAGGAACTAGAGTGGTGCCAAAGGAAAGAAAATAACAAACAAAATGGAGCTGGCTAGGACAGTGAGGGAAAGCTAATCTGACTACAAAAGAAAACCCGAAACACACGGTCTTCGGCGTCTTCAACACCCTAGCTAACCTGCACTGACTACCCAAAACCATACAAGACAAATGGCACTCACCCGTACTAAACTAGTGTACTAATACAAAATCAACTGTGTAAAGTGTACCCCAACAACCTAAACTCACCTTATATACAAAAGTTCACACACAAACACAAGTGAACCAGGAATTCAAATAAGAGAAAACGTGAGTAATCAACAGGAGCAGGGTACAAAAGAACACAAAAGTTGAACATGTAACACTGGGGCAAGGTAATGGCAAAACAAGGATGAACACACAAACACACGAAAATACAAAGAAACTAACAAAAAAAACAACAAAACAACAAAGCCGAAGCTATACAAAAATACACACACACAAAGCAAAACAAACCAACAAACGAAGCCAAAGCAATAACCAGAAGTGAAGCGAAGTGATAACCAAAACCAAACGGGACCGAAGTCAAACGAAAGGCCTCTCCTTGCTGAAAACCTCCATGTTATATGCTGAATAAGATGTGTTCTGATTGGCTGAGAGCTAATTGATGATGACATCATACTGAAACAGTGGTGTGATGGTGGGCCAACGGGGAAGGGAGAACAACATTCTTTGTAACCGTCTTTGTAAACGAAAAGACTGTATTTTTTCATTGACAAAAAGTAACACCACAGCATTTCGTTGATCCCATCACATATTCATTTTCAATCATACAAAGTAAGTCTTGAGAATCTCCAATTCACCATGCCTTTCACATGTTCATAAACGATATCAATTTAGGAACATAAACATATCATGTAAACTGTACTGTATATGGCTGGTCTTGGTAGTTTAAAGAAAAAATACACACCAGTATTCCACTTCTCCCTAAACATTTTAAGCATCAAAGTCTTACATGTGGTTATTTTGGAAACGTTTTTACATGCTCCTTCTGACCATATTACTGTAGGTTTATATATGTTGTGAAAATTGATCGTTTTAACCTTTAACCTTACAGCGTACACAGAGATTCTAAGATGATCACGAGAAAGAAAAATCACCAATTTTTCGTGCATAAAAATTGGTTAACTATCGAAACCTGTTTTTATAGCTTTTAAAGTCGTGCAATGTTTCAGCAGGAACACATAATTATATCTCATTTTGATTTATTTTTTAAGAATTAAAAAAATCGTTTGCCCAGCCTAATTTTAAAGACCTCTACTTGTAAAACTTTTCGCAGCGTGTATATAAAAGATGCAGCCATTCAAAATGCGCGGTACAAACCGGCGGTACGGTAACCTACCCACAAGCCACCGCAGGGCACCGGAGGGCACCGCGGTAAGTGATTGGCTGGCCAAAATGACCGACAGGGGCACTCGTGGTGCATTGGTTGGTAGTGAAAAGATTTAATCATTTAATGTCTTTACTGTGCACATTTTAATCCGCTTAGTTTTAAATATTTATATGGAATTTTAACACTAAAGGGAAATTTTAGTAGCTGAGCATAAAAAGAAGAGGAGCATAACGCATCTGAAGGTCATAAACGATATTAATTTAGGAACATAAACATTACTGTATGTACGTAAACTGTACTGTGTGTGGCTGGTCTTGGTAGTTTAAAGAAAAAATACACACCAGTCTTCCATTTCTCCCTAAACATTTTAAGCATGAAGTTTTATGAAACGGTACCCAAATATGTGATTGCTGTATAGAATGAATTTTAATTTTAAAAAATTATTTAACACGAAAATTAAGCTGTTTACATCTTCCGCCTGAGAACAGTCACCCATTGCTACCCAACGCAGAAACACAGCCACTAACTAGCGAGGACATTAGGACATTAACTAAAAGAGAGGACATTAGCTAGCCAATATGATAAAGAAATAAATGATTCTTTTGTTTATTTCTTTTGCACATTTATTTGAACATTTCCATCGATTGTACAAGCACTTGGAAACTGTCCAATCCCTAGTTCATCAGGCATTTTCTTTTACGCTGCAGGCATTCTCCCGGTCTGGCGCCGGTCTGTGTCTTCTAGGATATAATGCCAGCGAACTCTTGTTTTTATGTCTACTATAACAGACAATCTCCTTTGCTTTTAACCGAGCGTTTAATAATTTCCTAAAATGAAAATGATTTACTTTATTTCCCTCACGGGATCAATAAAAGTATCTATCATCTGTCTAAACTATGGGACAGAATTCTGGGGTCTCCCCATACCAGAGATTATGGTAGGGCTTCAGAATGGTGATTGGCTGACACCATGTGACACCCCTCTGATTGGAGAAAAAAGACGTGCTGGTTTGCTATACATACAGTACTGTACCAGGAAGAGGATTTCTTTCTATTCGAAACGTGTATTTTAAAAGTTTAAGAAGTAAAAACCTTACACTGTACAGAGATTTCTAAACTGATCAGGATCGTTATCTTTGTCTTATACATAATAATGTTCACCGCTCTGTCCAGCAAATTAATAATAAACTTTATTTTATATAGCATTTTAAACGAATAAGTAATTAGATTGCTCATAAACCTAATCACTTATTCTACATAAACACAGCATAATTGCTCTCGGAAAATGCTTTTTCTTTTTATTTAGGCTCAGATTTCAACTATAGATCGTATTATTAATAATTATAATAACAACCAACCAACAAAAACAACCATATAAACATAATACCAACCAAAAACATAGATAACAACCACAATACAAAATCAAATATATCAAACCATTATACTCTCGCAAATTCCTCCAATTATCATAATCCCGCCCCTTATGCAAAACCAAACCCTCCTCCCATCCCAGTTTATCCTCTTTATCATAAACAAAATCCACCTCAATTTTCAACATAAAGCATTACACAAAACCAATACCTTAACACTCCATACTCAACAACGATAATTCACAAACAGCCAGAACATGTAACTCCACATTCCCAAACCTCATTTCCATAGCCCCGCCCCTTATGCAAAACCAACATCCCTCCCCTGTTCTCTCTCTCCCCTGGCGTTTGTAATCATTTTTATTTTCAAATAAATTTTAGCAAAGTCATGTATTTTAAAAATCTTAAGATTTCTATATTTATGTCTTTATTTAGTGGTTTCATTAGTGACAAAGGCTAAACTTTCTTGGAAAAATGTCTTTTATGTAAACCATGTTTGCTATTAATTCATTCAGGGCTAAAATATGTTCATTGTCTTCCAAAGAAAGAAGGGTTCCTTTTGCCGTAGTCGGGTTGACATTAGAAGCTTGCCACGCCAGGACTGTTACACCAACGCATTAGCATGTTAAAGCGATTTCATTGAGGAGCCTAGCTTTCTTAACTAGTAAGTACTGTACTTCCTTGGCTTTGGAGGGGGGAGGTGTCTTTCACTGGAAATCTCGCCCCCTTCTACTTTGAAAATACCTGTGAAACCGGTTTAATTCGTCACAGCCAGCACTCCCGCAGAGAGGGGGGTTGTACTTGCAGTGTATCGGTATACAGTAGATGGGAAAGCCAGAGCCGACCTCTACGCCGCCCACGTGTTATGCTCTTCGTTAATGTCTAAGCCGGAACACATCATTATATCTCATTTTGTATTTCTTAAAAAAAATCGTTTGCCCAGCCTAACAGTATTGTTGTTATTGTTTTTAACCTGTAAAGTGCTTTGAGGAGCCACCTTTAAAGGCCCCATATACAATAAAGTTCATTATTATTACTATTGTTAATTTGCTGGACAGAGAGGTGAACATTATTACACAGAAGACAAAGGTAGCGATTTACGTTGCATTGTGCATTGTGCTGCTGTAATACAGTTTTAAATAATTAAAAGTCTAAACAGTATCAGCTTTATTTATGGGTTTTAAATAAAGGCGATATAAACGCGATTTAAATCAATATAAATGTATATATTGTAACGCATAGGTGACTATTCATTGTTATTAAAATGACTTAAATTCGATCATGTTGTGATATTTAGAAATATACATTTGTTTGGTGCGAGTGAAGTTTTATTTAATCTCTGAGCCATACTGATTCTTATGGAAGCCAGATTCCGCCAGAGAGTAAAAAAAAAACACACTATGGTATTCTCTCCGATGCAGTGCAGTTAAAAACATATCTCTGATGCTGTTCCTAAATGAATATCGTTTATGACCATCAGACACTTTATGCTCCTTTTCTTTTTTCCAGTGGATTGAACAGGGAGAGGCATTTCATAATGTACTTTTCACTGATGAAACAAAAGTGGCTCTGGAACAGTTTTCAACTATGTCATTTTATAAAAAGGGGAGATATGTGAACAAGCAAAACCCAAAACAAACATGTATACCATACGGCGTACGCGTTACTGAAGCTAAAAGTGTAGCCTTTGTCACTAATGTAACCACTAAATAAAGACATATAGAAATCCCTACGTTACAGACTGTATATGGCTGGTATTGGTAGTTTAAAGAAAAAATGCACACCAGTATTCCACTTTCTCCCTAAACATTTTAAGCATCAGAGTCTTACGTGTGGTTATTTCGGAAACGTTTGTACGTGCTCCTTCTGACCATGTTACTGTTTACTCTTACTGACCATATTAAGTTTAAGTGCCTGTGGGCACTTTTCCTGTCCATGGGGGGCGGGGGGTGGACCGTCTTTCATGAGAAGGTTAGTCTGTTCTACTCTGAGAATGTAGAGGGGGTGGAAAGTGCCCGCGGTCATTTAATTAGTATTACAATTCGCACTGATTCCCTTGCGAAGATACGGACATAGGAATATTCGTGCGTGGTCAAAAAATGGCATAAAAACGACAAAGTGAAGGCTGTGAAAACATTCACAATGTACTTTATACACAAAGCAAGTGTTCTCACAACTCTAGGAGGTTTTGTGAAAATGCTACAGGCGTGCCAAAATCATTTTTTTAAATTCAAGGTGGCTTTACCGTGGTTTTCATTTTCAGATTGTGAATCAAAAAGGGATTTAATTAAACATGCGATTGCGATTTTAATCAATTACTGTATTGATTGAAACACACATTCTGTACAGATACAGTACAGTCACATTCTCCTGTCGTCCAGTGGTGTAAAACGAATTAGCAGGTGATTGAGATAACAATGCACCGCCCACTGAGTGGAATGTTTTCATTTGTTCTCAAGTGTAAAAAGAGGTGATAATTCTTAATAATTCCGTGTAGCATTAACTAACCTCTTCAGTTTATTCCGCCAGACAGTACATGAATATAATTATATTGTTATTAATTTGTTTAGATACGCAATTCCATATTATATTCCCTGTTAATCAAATTCTAAAGTATGCATTTGTTAGATAACAAGCAAATTCACAGAAAAGGTTAAAAGACTATCACTTTTCACAAAGTATATAATCTTAATATAAGTCTAAATCCTAATATAAGTCTAAACAGGATTAGCTTTATTTACGGGTTGCAATTTAAAAAAAGTCAAAAATCGCACTCAAAATGCAATTTAGAGCTTTCTGGCAAGAGGAGACACCCAAATTAATAATGTAACATGCCACTGTTTGTGCATGAACAAGGTTATACTGCTATTTCCTTTTTGAATCCCCGGTGAAACACATTCTATAAGAATCAGCGCTTTTATATATCGCCTTTAAAGGTGGCTTCTCAAAACGCTTTACAGGATAAAAACAACAATAACAGCAACAACAACAAAATTGTATTTCATTGCACTTTGAAAACCAAGTAATAACTTAACTATATGTGCAAACGTTTTATGATATGTCGCTGTTGTGAATGTCTGTGGAGTGTATCTTATTTGCCTGTCTGTCCTGGCTCTCTAGCTCGCCCTCCCCCCATCTCTCTATTCAATTCAAGGTGCTTTATTAGCATGACAGATGGGTACAATCAGTGTTGGGTATTTACTTTGCTTTGAGATGCCACTTTTAAAGGTGATATATAAAATCAAGGCTTTAACTTGGTTTAACTACGCAAGTCTGAGTTCTTGTGTCTGTCCTATCCGAACCCGAAAGTATCACAATATGTATCTTTATAGCAGGTGGTGTACAGCTTTTTAGTATAGATTACACTTTTCTAAAATGTATTTAAAAAAAACGATTACAATCTAATCTTTCCATGTTTGATCCCAAGATCCCAAGAAAAATAAATCTAAACGGGGAGAAAGCTATGCTGAAAGTTTATTAAGATACTTAGAAGACAAAGATATCAATTTATGTTGCATTTGTCTGATTGTGAATCAAAAAACACATATATTTAAACCCGCGTTTGCGATTTAAATCAATACGCGATTTAAATCAATATAAATGTTTATATTGTAACGCCTAGGTAACTATTCATTGTTATTAAAATGACTTAAATTCGATCATGTTGTGATATTTTGAAATATAAATTTGTTTGGTGCGAGTGAGGTTTTATTTAATCTCTGACTCGTTTTTTCAAAGAAATGTTTGTTAAAAAAAATTCATTGGTCCAGTGGGATTCGATCACAGACCATGTGACATGGGAGTCAGGAATCTAACCCACAGCGCCACCAGCAAGGTCACATGGAGAGTGCTGAAAAAGCACTACAGAAACATTATCAACAGACAATGTACAGCGTGTACTATTCTTGTGTTGCGGTACATGAATATAATTATATCATTATTAATTTCTTTAGATACGCGATTCCATATTATATTCCCTTTTAATCAAATTCTAAAAGTATGCTTGTTGACTCCGGTATCACGTTAGTTAAAGACTTCGATGCTTAAAATGTTTAGGGAGAAATGGAATACTGGTGTGTATTTTTTCTTTAAAGTACCAAGACCAGCCATATACTGTATGTTTATGTTCCAAAATTAATATCGTTTATGGCCTTCACACGCGTTACAGTATGCTCCTATTCTTTTTATGCTCAGGTACTAAGATTTCCCTTCAGTGGTAAAATTCCATATAAATATTTAATACTTAAACGGGCACAGTTAAGACATTAAATATACATATACATACTGTATACAGTACAGTTTGCATACGGTAATATGTTTATGTTCCTAAATCAATCTCTTTTATGAGCATGTGAAAGGCATGGTGAATCGATTCTCAAGAATTACTGTACTTTGCATGATTGGAAACAAATGCGTGATTGCAAAATGCTGTGGTGTTACTTTTACAAAGACGGTCAATGAAAAAAAGAATGTAGACCAGGGCAATTCTTTGAGTTTACAGCTTGTCCAAGGTCATTCATTATTAATACTATTAGTAATATCTTCATTAAAGACTTTGATGGCGACAGCTCAAACATGAGAGGTTGAGCTTTATTAGCTCCACCTTGCGGAAATTCCAGATACTATTATTTTAATTGCGGTATTATAGGAGAATTTACGGTAACTCGCAGTAGACCGCGTAAAGCGCACCACAAAATAATGCGGTATCGCCCGTGCATTTTGAATGGCTGCATCTGTAGATAGAGAGAAGACACAGGGGTGCGAAAACCACACAGCACCGTGAGAATGCGCCACATTAATGTTGGGCTTTCGGGCTCATGCGGGTTTGCACCTTACATCCTGCGGTACCGCTGTGTACATACGGTAAGAACATGTTGTGATATTTAGAAATATAAAAAATGTCAGTATAATGCCAATATTATTTGCTATTTTAGCTTTTAAAGGAAATGTTTATTTGTTAAAAGAAAACTAATGGCAACAGCTGGATTTGAACACCCGCCCTCAGCTTTATAATTCAGTCACTTAAGCCATCACACCACAGAAACACTCATGTATCAACCACTGAAACAGCAATATACATATCAATGGAAAGTCTTATACTACTGTTTGTGCAACAGTACATGAATATAGTTATATAGTTATTAATTTATTTAGATACTCAAATCCATATTATATTCCCTATTAATCCAATTCTAAAAGTATGCTTTTGTTTACTCCGATAATGAGTGTATTCCCAGAAAAGGTTAAAACGATCAATTTTCACAAAGTATATAAACCTACAGAAGGAAGGAACACGTAAAAACATTTCCGAAATAACCACATGTAAGACTTTGATGCTTAAAATGTTTAGGGAGAAATGGAATACCGGTGTGTATTTTTTTTAAACTACCAAGACCAGCCATATACAGTACAGTTTACATAATATGTTTATGTTCCTAAATTAATATCATTTATGACCTATGACCGTTATGCTCCTATTCTTTTTATGCTCAGCTACTAAAATTTCCCTTTAGTTGTAAAATTCCATATAAATATTCAATACTAAGCAGATTAAAATGTGCACAGTAAAGAGATTAAATGATTAATTTTTTTTGTATGGCGCGGTGGCTTGTGTGTAGTTGTGTGTGGTATGGGTTTGTACCGTGCATTTTGAATGGCTGCATCTGTACCTATGCGCATTTTGCACATGTTTTATTGTTTTACAGTGACTATGAGCATATTTTGCCCACTCCTAACTCTAAATATTTATTTTATATTTATTTTGTATTGCTGTACTGTACTTATTTAAATTTTTCATCTTTTCTGATGTCTTTTTTTTGCTTGTCTTGCGCTGGCTGCTGTAACACCTCAATTTCGCTCCGGGATCAATAAAGTCTAATCTATCTATCTACTTCATACAAATGTAGATCTACTATTATGGTATACTGTATATTAAAATATATGTTTTGTTTTTTCACATTATTTCTAGTAGTGTAGGGGGAGTTTTTTACAACTTACAGAATATTTTAAGGCATAAGGCACTATAAAATTAAGATGTCAGAAACCAGTGAATTAGAAGATGTAAAGAAATATGTTACAGGGCATGCAAGGATTTCTGTTTCTTTGCTTTGCAATCTGCTCTTCCAAGATTACTTTATAATGAAGAATTTTCTTTATACATAATTGTATTTTTCAAATGCCAAAAATGACTCTTGTAAAACTGATGATTCCATTATACTGACTTTCCCTTAGTAATGAATTTTAAATGAAGAAATGTTACAAGGATGGAAAATATTGACAAGAAACTGATTATGGAAAAAGTCTTATTTAAAATTATCCTTCTATTGTTTTCAGGATAGCAGGTTCATTAAAATTCATAAAACAATACCAAGTTATTGCTATTTTAAAAGCATTTTACTGAATGCAAAAATGTAACAAAACATTGCAACACAACAGTTCTGAAAAAAAACATTCAAAGTATATTGCCACTAATATAATTATCACTTTTCCACTTTATTATAGTTATTGTTAGGATGGTATTATATTGCTTTATTAAATATTAAGAAGAGTAATAATGGTAAAGTCCAGCAGGATAGTTGTTGTCCATGTTATTCATTAAAATAATCTGATATTAGACAATGATTATATACTCCAGTCTTTTTGATTAAAAAAATATTGCATTGACAGAACAGGAAAATTTTAGTGGATCAAAAAATAGCACAGTAGTTTCTGCATCGCAAAAAGTCACTTTAGAAACTTTATTCTGAGTAAATTTCTGTCACACAGATGCTTTTGGCCTTCAGCACACAAGAGCTCTTTAGAGAGCTGCTTTGTGATAGAGTGGGAAGAGACCAGATTGAAGGTCTTGTGCCTTGAGCTATTTATGGGTTCTAAAATAGCGTAACTTACTTTAATTTAGATATCTTGTTCATTTATATCAGGAAAACAATAGAGATCATATAAAAAGTTGAAGGCTATTGGCCAATTGTCAGTGGCTGTGTCTCAGGAGTTTGCTTTTCTGCAGCTAGACTCCTGTGATGAAAGAAAGATCTGGGAAACACTGCTGTGCATATGTCTTTGTTGTTATTACCTGTGAGCCTATGAGATGTAGTCAGATACACAGCACTTTATTAGAGGTCAAAATAATTCAGTTTTTTTATCAAATATGCACTATATGTTGTATAATATTCTAGATATTTTCCTTGCTCTTCTCTCTTGAATTGCCACAATTGTCTCTTGAGCAGTCTTTTTCACTTCACAGATGTTTAAATGCACTCTGTAAATAAACAATCAAAACAGGATTAATAACGGAAAGTGACAGTGACATCTATGTTAAGAGTTACTTTAAGAGCTACAAAGTTTATTTTTCCTTGTAGGACTGTGTAAGGTGTATGTTAGAGTTCAAGTACAGTATGTGCTTGGAAAATTTGTAGGATAATGCAGCAAGACAAGCATTGGCCTTTCAGTTGTAACGCAGAATAAAAACGAATGACA
Source organism: Atractosteus spatula (assembly GCF_055471065.1). NCBI lineage: Eukaryota > Metazoa > Chordata > Actinopteri > Semionotiformes > Lepisosteidae > Atractosteus > Atractosteus spatula. The sequence goes on from NC_142706.1 coordinate 41,211,664, forward strand.
TATAATCTTTCAATATTTAAATTCAGATTTTTAAATTTAAAAGTCTGATTTTCAATTGTTACACATTTCTAGTATTAATAACATCTCTAAATAGTATTTTTATTTATTTTTGATGGCTTCCAGGCATGTACCATGTATTGTATTTTAAAAGTGTGAATGAACTGTGAGTACACAAAGGTGAATCTTCAATATACCTACCAATTTTGAAGTGCATGTACCAAACAATCCATAAAATAAATGTCTGTGGTTCTCTAACCGAGTAACTGAAATATGTGGCTGCGTTATATGAGGTAAAGCCTGAAGCAGGTTTTACTGTGATGAAACCTTCCAAGCTTTAAATCAATCAGTGTAGCAGTTGCATTTTGATGTTTCAAAATCAAACAGTGTAGATTCAGAACAGTGATATCTAGTAACTATTCTTGCTCAGGATCAGTTAGTGATGCTTGTGTCTCAACAAAGGATTTAAATGACAGTGAAGCATCCTGATTTATGCAGGAACACTGTTTTACCATATTGTAATTGTATTGATTGAATAAGCAATGTTTGAACCAAAAAAGTTACCAATTTGGGACACATTTCATAATGGCAGGTGTAGGCATAAAGTATCACTTCAACCTGTGAAATACAATTCTGAAGTATGTCTTGGTTTAATGAAATAAGTCTGGGTTTGCTGAAGTTGACATTTACATTTCTGAGGATATGTAATATTGTTTTTATCTGTGATGGGAGTGTTGTTGGAGTGAGTGAAGGTGATTAACACTTGGTATTTTTGTAGTTTCAGATTTTAATAGATTAAAATTGAAACCATGGATTTTGAAGCAAAACAGCATACTTTGATTCCCACTTACAAAATTCTGTTATCACACTCTATCCCATTCCAGCTGATGGTCAGCTTCCATGTGAAGTGTTACACTTCACAAAATCACCCTGATGTCTGACACTAATTGACAATTTTTGTCAGTTTCTCAAATTTGGTCCATTTTTTAATGCTCTAACGGCATTACAAAGAGCAAATGAATTTGAGACTAGGCATCTGTAAGAGGGAAAAATTCAGGACTTTATCAGCTCTGTGAATCATACTGTAGCTACTTTTTGTGCTGACAATTCAACCAGAACTACACAAATTCATCTCAAGGTTTTGTGTATTGAGAATGTTTGACATAGGTCCAAAACATTTATCTGTGAATATTTTCTTTGACCACTTACAGTACATGACCTTGTCATTTTGCAACATACTAAATAGAACTGATTTCTTGCTTATAATATAAAATGTCCAATGTTCCTTCATGTTAATTAATGAAATCTGTACATGGTATAAATCCATTTTATATTATAGGTTTACTTGAGTTTCATTACAGTGTCAATAAATAGACACTTCATGTACATATTTAATTAGAAAGTAATTATTGGCTTAATATAGACCATGCTATTTGAACAGTAATATGAGGGTTACCTAGAAAAGTAAAGTCTCCTCTACATGTGTTAGTTATTCAATACATTTTGACTGAGAAAAAGTCAAACCTTTTTGAATGGCAAACACATACTGTATGGAGACTGACTTCAGTCAAGTCTCCAACGAGATTTGGGTAAATTAGGTTTAACAACATTGTAAGTTTCACTATTTTAACCACACAGGCGTCCCTTGGGGGAATGATTACTGATTAATTATTAATCCTCATACCATATTATATTCTAATCCTTATTCAATGGAAAATTAATGTGAGAGAAATGTGTTTTTTAAATACAAGATGAAAATATCCTAGATTATAATTTTTGAGAAAAGTATTCCTGGGTTTGTAAATCTAAATAAACACAAGCATACATACTGTATTATGGTCATATGATCATAACAATAATACTCTTGTGATTGAGAGGGAGGCAGCAGTTTCAGAAAGGCAATTTTTGCACTTCCCAGCTTGAGTGCTTTACTTACAAGGTTATGAACAATAGTTATCATATTGATAGTATATGCCTAGCATGCTAGAAACTACAAAGTTTTAAGATGGTTTACATTTCATTAACTTAGTTTCACAAATCAGAACATGCATTCGTACTGCATTTTTAACAAAAAAGTGTTACATGTGATCAAGTAGATACTGAACAGACAGAGTGGAACAGAGTGCAGCCAGAAGGAGGAGTTCCAATACAGCCCAGCAATGTAGAGACTGGGGAGATTGGACTGGGCAGCATCATATTTCTCTTCTCCAGACCAACAGCGAAGGGAGAACAGTTGTTTTATTTAGACAAAGAAACATGCTGGTTTTTGCTTTGCATAGAACTGAGTAGTTGTTCTCATGTTGTTACTAGCTATTACTAGCAGAGGTTAGTCTATCCCAGATATCTTGGTAATATAGTGTGTGAATACATATATTATGGTCAGATCATAACAAATACTAGATTCTTTATGACCATGTTTTTAATGGTGTTGAAAACTCTACAAATAGACAGGAAGAATCAACACAGACTTTGTTGTTCAGGAACCTACAAGGACAGTGTTTGCTGGAGGGTGGGATTAGATGAGCCAAATTTGAGTAGGCTGGAATCTAGTTAAATATTTGCACATTTGTGAACTAATACTGTACCTTGACAAAAGAAAAAAACAATCACGTTAGTATTAAATCGAACTACACAAGTACTCCCTAGTTTGGCTTCAGGTGTTCTGAGACATTGTGAGAAAAACATTAAACACTAAACAGTAACTGAATAAACAGACATTTTTACCATCTTTTGAGCAGCACCTATTAAGCGTTTTCACTAGGGAAATGGATAAAAAATTAATAAGAAATTAATTAAGACTATCACCTTGTAAAGAATAAAAATCACTACCGAACAGGTCTATTGGTGCAGCTCTTTTCACTTCAGGTCCCGGAACTCCTTAATTTCCTTAATTTCTTAATTCAAGTATCCACAAATAATGACATGAGTCAAATTGCATGTGATTCTTTGGCTAATTTTCTTGCTTTCCCTTACTTTTCCTCTTCTTTCCTGTCTTGTTAGGTTACTTCTGCAATATTAAACTTTACATAAAATTAAAATCCAGTAACATGGCTTAATAAACAGGGCACAGTGTTTTTAACACAATGGTAAAGGGTGAGCGAATAGCCCTCTTAGCACAATTTAGAGTTTGGTATTTGCTCAAATGTTATCAGTCTAATTCTTGTTGAATTTCCCCAAAACACAATTTTCTTTCAACAATACATCTTTTTTTTTGTTTTGTTTTATTCCTTTATTTTACCAGGTAAAGCAATTGAGAACTAATCCTAATTTACATTGAAACCTGGACATCAGGCCAGTTACTGGAGTTATTTGAGTAATGTACAGTACCTTGTTCAAGGATACAACAACAAGATCTCACACAAGATCTGGGTCCACAGTCTTCCATTCTAGAATCCAGAACCCTAACCTTTTCCCCTCATTTCTGATTGAACTGCAAGCTTATAGTTTAATTTTCATCATAAAGGTAGTCTAGTTTTTTCTCTCTAGGAAACAATAATTACATTATTGCTTTGGCCTATTCTTCTCACTATGTATTCAGCCAATTAAGTTTAAACTCTAAACTCATATAGAGATATCACATACAATCCTCATGCTTTTATCTAACACATATATTTCATTTTCTGTTTGTTTCTTTTTTACTTGAGAATATTTTTTCAATTTTTTCTTTCTTCAGTTTCACAACCATATCTTAAAATGGGAAGCACACATTGAAGTCTTTTCTTTTGAGGTTAAAAATATATACATTTTCCTTTTTATTTAAGATGTCATAATTTAGTTGATGATATTGATAAATACATTTGTGTTTACGTTATGTTCTTAACTTAATATCCATGGTTAAATATTACAGTACTTTAATTTTTATCCAAGTAGTCCTTGAATTCTTAATTTTAATTCTTCAGAGTTAGGTGCAAAAACACCCACTACTTGTTATGATGCTCTCTCTACATTGAAAAAAAAATGTTTATGGTCTCCACATTTTTACAATCTAATTTTTACAATCTATTTAACCATATCTCTGAATTGAAGCACAAAATAAGGGTTTCACTCTGGGTGTGTATACTGTAGAATAAAAATGTCAGAAGAAAACAAAGAAATTGTAGAAGAAAGAGAATGTTATTGATCTAGTAATGTGAGAAACCAAAGAAGATTTTGCACATGATTTAGAAGTTGTTGAATTGACTGTGAAAGATTCATTCCTAAAACTGTTACCAAGTAAACATATTACAGAACAAACAGAACAGATTACTTTAATTGCTAATATCACTAACTGAAAGTGAAAAAAGTGAGTGAAATATTTAATTTTTCAATTTTTTGTTTAATAATGGATGTATTGTTGTTATTACAGGTGCAAAAAATCTGAATTTTACTTTTATGGCTACAGCATAGTGACTAAAATATATTGCTACTGTCTTCCAAAGAACAGAAACTGTATGTTCCTGGGCTTAAAGGAATGTCTTATGCTGAAAAAAAAAACTACTGAATCTCTTTAGGCTTATAGAATCAGAACATGAGTTAGTTTGCACATAAGAGTAAGTAAGAGTAAGAGTAAGTAACAGAGAAGACAATGAGGAATCTTGATTCAAGCATTAAAGATTCCCAGATATAAAACTTCAGGATCAACAGTGAAAAAATGAATTAGACAACGCAAGTTGAAATGTACCTTTAAGTCTGAGAACCATACATACCTTCTTTACATTAAAGGTTGTGAGAGTCTAAAAAAAGTGAAAAAGCCATGTTGTTGAAGCTGTTACTGTACCTTGGGATACCTCAAGAAATGGTTGGTTGAGATCCTTATGTCGATTAGTTAACTTGCAACAAAATGGGCTGGTTGGAATGTGTGATCTCGAGTTGTTTGTTAGCTTTCTTATGTTTTCTATTTTTGTTGAAATCTTATTAAGATCCCATGTCTAAAGTAGTACAGTTCATTTTATTTGTTTCCAAAGTGTATAATGTTTTATAATGGCTTTGCTAGACTACCTTGACATACTATACATACAGAAATCATGCTTCTATTTATGTAGAAAAGTTTTACCATATTCCATCTCTTGCATTAGTTGTGTTATTGATAAGTTGGTGAATTCAAGATGATTGTGTAACCCTGTCTAAATGCTCTCCCATAGCAGGCAGTAGCTACTTCCAGGGTGCATGGGTTAATATCAATTGTAGAAAGCCAGGCACAGAAACTGGCAATGATAGCTCACAGAGATTGTGTTATCTTAGGGGCTACAATTCCCATTAGGTCACCAGGGGACTCCCTGAAGGCATCTATGTCACAAGTCATAAGTCTCTAAGCAGCCTGGCTGTGGTGATGTCCTTAAGATCACTTTATTGGCCATATACAATTTCTTGTATTAGAAATCTGTCTTTTCACGTACCCCAACTTGCTCTCCATGAGACACACAGACAAGGAGAGAAGCTTGGGGTCAGAGCACAGGGTCAACCATTTATATGGTGTCCCTGGAGCAGGGGCCCCTTGCTCAGGGGCCCAAGGGAGTAGGATTCCTCTGCTGGCCGCCGGATATGAACCACCAACCTTCCAGCCACAGGCGCAGATCCTTAGTCACAGAGCTACCACACCGCCCCTCCTCCTTCAGTCCCTCCCAGTGCTGGTAGCTTCACCGTTGCTGGTCTGTAGTCACAGGGATACTCAGAGGAGGAATTCTCAAGACTTTTTTTTAAAGTTTCTTTTCTAAAAAAAATAGAAAAAAACACGTGAGGGTTTCCAGACATTCTTCTGGCACAGGACAGGAGTACCACAGGTTGTAGTGGAGAACTAACTACAAGCTGGCATGAGGATCTCCTGACTCTTTGCCACCTAGTTACAATTGCATTAGGTTCCATGTTTTTATCTTATTAATCAGTTGTTCTGAAAACAGATCTGCTCTTCCAACAGAAGAAACGATATAAGTACCATAGATACAGTTTGTAGGTTTTTATACAATATTGTTGAAATACTCATTACATTGCAATCAATATTATCGGTACAATAAGCAGAGGTTAATTCCTCACCCAAAAGTATGATGAAGGATGAACAACATTTTGGCTGTGGAGTCTTCAAAATTAATGTTAATGCTAAATGTTATATGTAAATTAATAATCATTTGAGTTAAATGTGCATTCTGTTGTGTATTTTAGAATAGCCTCACAGCACTGTGGTTTACTTTCACTCTTTAGTTAGAGATGCGTAAGGTTTGAAAACCTTCTTGAGTCTCTTACTTATTTTTTCCATGCCATTGGCAGAAATAGAAAGGAATCAAATCCTGGAACACCTACAGGCAAGCTCTCAAATTCACATGACATTTCAATTAGCATTGAGTCACTGTTTACAAGTCTCATAAAATGCTAGGAAGCAACTGAGACTGCATGCGACTTGCCACAGACTGGGTGACAGCTCTTCATGCTTCCAGAGTACTCAAAGAACTTTGGAAATATATCTGGAAATTACTGCTTAAGTGCTTGCACTGTCCTCAAAGGTTTAGAACTATTCCTCCAGTAACATTGGTCTTGCATCACTGCATGTATTATCATGATCTAGCTCACAGAACTTTTTTTATGACAAACAAAGATCAAAGTCCCTTATCCCAGGATAGGTATCTCTCTAGATTAAAGTTGAATCAGTCACCTCTGGGAAATGAATGATTGTCAGGTTGGTGATTTTCAAAGGTTACCTCAGGCCTCAGACAGAGCTTGGACAGAAGCTCATCAGAGCATGGAATATCATAAGACCAGATCAAACTCAGATTAGGTCAACGAGGCATTGGTACAATATGGTATGTGCTGCAAGGGGTAGATCTATCTGATCTGGTCTAAGAATAAGGTGCTCAAATAGCAAGGGTGATATTTCAAATGAAACAGAAATGACATTTCCTATAAATGATTGAGATGTAGTAACATTGCAATATAGTGGATTGTAACTGAAAAATAAAACATCAAAATACATTAATCATGCTTCTTTTGCAGAGGATTATAATGTACATAAAAATCAATTCTGCCACTTTTCCAGTATTTTTTAAATAAACTTATATTTTAATCATTTTAAAAATATTTATTCTGTCGGCAGCTATTTCATTGTGATTATTTACGTGCTACTTTTTAAACAATATAAAAACTACAGTGTGTATTTTTGTGAGTAGTAACAGTGAATGCGAACCACATACAGTATCTCTTACACAAGAGATGTCATTTTCTAATTATTTATTCTTAATTTATTTTGTACTTTCATGAACAAGATGTTTGTTTTCATCACATATGTATTTTAATCCATTAAATGTATTTTAATCCATTAAAATCTAGTTAAAAGAAATGGAGAGAAACGGAGGAATACTATACTGTATGTCTGACTGCATCTGCATGCATAAAGCAACAATTGTTAAAACATACCCCAGAGTATTGGATTATAAAAGGCCTGTTAACTTCAGGTCTTCTTTGACCTAAACAGCAAATACAGTGTGTGCTGTCTGTGTGTAAACAAATCTGATTGTTCATTCACTTTGACTCTACTTATGTGTTGCAAAGAAGACTGACAGATGTAGTAATCCAGACAGATAATAATCTGTATGTCATATAATGAAAAAAAATATATAGATAAAAGTCTCAAAATAGTTTTATACAAGTTATTTTTATGTGGGCATTAGATGAAGGGATGGTGCAGTGTTCAAGGATAAGAGTTCAACATATTTTAGATATCACTTTAAACTTTCATTTAAAAAAAAAACCATGGTAAAACTGTTACACATTCAACAAATAATTGCTTCTTTAAGTACTAATAGCTCAGGAAAACTGAAACCAGCAGGCATGCTGTATGGTTTATTTCTATTTCTTGAAAAATCTCAAGACTATTAGGAAATAAATCATTACACTTTTCTAATATGTTGATATGAACATTAATATTATTAACAATAATAAAAACAACTATTAAAGAAGCTTCAAATGAAATGATTTATCTCCCTTCATTTTATGTTTTATCTTTTGTTATGGGTATATGTGTGTTTGTGTGTATTAGTGTTGAATGGGGGGCTGGTATTTATTCTAAATATATATTTTTTCCTATCTGTTGTCAGTAGATGGCAGTAGAACCATATGTTTGAATTACTAAAATTGTACTGCTTGCCTTTAAAAGGGCAGATTATGGGGAAATACTACTAGAAAGAAATGCAATTTCTGTATAATACCAAGTACTTCCCCCCCAAGTTAATAAGTTTTTCATACACAGACAATTTATCCCAATTATTTAATAAAAAATGAAGTTATCTTAAATCCAATTATGGTAAGTGTATAAGCTACCAAAAGTTGTAATTGTACAGATTAGCAATTTTTTTAAAAAGAGAATGCCTGTGTACTATGGATTAAAAACATTGCAGTTGTGAGTGATGCTAAGTTCTTAGTACAGTATATGCAAGTTAAACAGTTTCCATGGCAACCTGCCACAATAGAAAACGGTATATTTGAACAGTTTATTTGAAACAACTTTCAAATTTTCATTGAACTACCAACAGAAAAAATGAACATCTCTTTTATTATGATGCAATCCATTTCCAATTCATTATCATTAATACTAACGCAGAATTCACACATACTGTATCAATAAACATAAGGCCTCTTATGGTTCAAATTTTTTAACTTAGACAGCTGTAAATGAACACAGTTCATTCACATTCCATGTTGTGAATTTTTAAAGCATTTAAAAAAATCCTAAGTGCTTGCTGCTATAAATAAACATTAAGGAGTGTGTTAGGTTATAAAATGAGACATAGTGGGAATAGACGATTTATCTGAATTAAACAAACCCATTTCCAGGGTAAGGAAGTCAAATGTGATGTTTTGATTGTGAGTCAAAACTTTGCAAAAAAAAGAAAATATTGTTTTTCCATTGAAAATTCAAAATCTTTCATCTTAGATCAGGAAAAGGGTAAAACTGACTAAAGCCACTCAACATTTTAAGTACTCTTTTATAAGAAGAGTAGTGTGCAACTACTGTAGCTAATAAAATATATAAATAAAACTATATTTTGTCAGTACATGTATAAAGCAGCAGTTTATATAACATACCCCAGAACATGGGATTAAAACAGTTCTATTAACTTCAGTTATTCTTCTGACCTAAACTGCAAATACGTGCTGTTTGTGCATAGGCGAACTGATTGTTCACTCACTTTGCCTCTACAGATGTGCTGCAAAGGAGACCAACAGATGTAGTAATCCTGGCCTTGACCTGAGTCTCCAATCATCTTGAACATACGTCCCTGCAGCAGGGATTCTCACTTGACAGTTTAATTCTGCTCAGGAGAATGTTTGCAGGGATAATCCTATTCAAACTGCTGGATTAGGATGGCCTGTTTATGGCTTCAGGCCCATAAAGCCATTAGCTGAAAATCGTGCAGAGGTTCTGTGATCTTCTTAGCTGGTAAACCAGCTTTTTTCTTTTAGTAGTTATTGAGTAGAACTGGCAATTTTCTAATAAATCTTCTTTTGAAACCCCACTCCTATAAAGTAGTGGTTGACATTAAACTGCACTTTGCAAATTGTATATTTTAGAAAGCTGTATGGCTCAGAAAGAATGCAATCTCACGGACAGTCTCATTAGCAGAAAAAAAAACCTCAAAAGAAACATGCCAGATACACTGGCTTGTCTGTAAAATAAAATGGTAATCATTTTTTTAAAAGCCTTTGTTCTACAAAACTTCAGAAATTGGAAAGGTTATTGAAATCTATTTATGTCATTTAATGTGAATGCATTTTAATGTGGTGACTCTCATCCGAAATTCAAAATATTTTTTTGTAAAAGTGTAAATTAATGCCACTGACTGACCAACACATGGGCATCTTTTTTTTTCTTGAAAAGTGTTTAATGCATTATAGATATAAATTAAAAGCTTCCACATTAAATGTGGATGTGAATAACACAGTATTTTATTAGCTCTTTATAAAACTTGTTTTTTCTTATAAGCGTGAGTAGAATTAGAATTAGAAGAGTTAGTAATTTAACTGTTATATGAAATGTTTCCATTTGTTTTCCATGTAGAGTTTTACCACTTTAATAGCTGGAGATTAAACTAATTGGATTCCCTTGCCACACACCACAGATACCACAAGGCATGCACACATTTCAGTAAAAAGGAACTTAATGTTTTTATTTGCACATGCAGAGTTCAACAATTAAGATGGAGATGTAACATAAATCACTATATAAATGACCTTCTAGATACTGTAGCTATATGAATAAACGTTGTATAAGATGAACATCTTATCATCTCACCAGCACTGGATTAAATTTGCCCACAGAAGAAGATAAACAGTTTAATGCTAAAAATAGCTATTTAAATTTGAATACAAGCAAAGAGCTTTTAAAGAGTATTTTATTATCGACCAATTGTTCTACTTTTTTTACAAAACTTGCTGCTACATTTGAAACTGTATTGATCTGAGCCAATGTTCTGAATGTCTATATTTCTGTCTGAATCAGAGACATTATAAAGAACAGTGGAATGGCTTATCCGTGTCCTTAGCTTTCTGTTCAGAGTGATAAATGGGATTAAACTGAGGATCATCCAGTCAGAAGTTGGAACTGTTGGTGATTTATTTGTAATCAAAATTCCAAACAATTTATTCATTCACTTTACTTTCAGGATCACATTATAATGTTGTTGCTAAGTTAACACCTATTGTTTGATAACAAAAGAAAATATCAGTTTTCTTCAGCAGAGGGAAAGATTTTACTTGTTTAACTGTTTAAGGGCTGCACAGTAGCACAGTGGTTAACATTGCAGACTTTTAGTGTTGGTTTCCTGGGTTCAGTTCCTGGGGTGCTACCTACTGTATGTAGAGTATGCATGTTCTCCTTACGTTTATGTTGGTTTCTTTCCACAATCCAAAAACATGCAGATATGCTAATTGGCTTCTGTAAAATTAGACCTTGCATGAGTGGGTTGTGGTTAGTATCTAGGACTGGCACCCTTTGCTTGATGGATTAGGCTCCAGCTACTCCTCTACCCTGTGACGGAGAAAGTGGTTTTGAAAATGGATGGATGGATAAAGAAGCTACATTATCCCAAATACCTTTTCTATTTTTAGCAGTTTTTATTTCTTCATGTTTTGTATTGGCACTAAATCAAAATACCTCTTAAACTAAAACAAAGGAATTGTAGAAACCTACAGCAGAAGAATGATTAAATGATCATTCAAGTCATCTTGGTCTTTGTATCTAATTTTTATTACCTGTCTTTTTTAAATTGTTAAGATTGGTATACCAAGTATTATATGATCTTTTCAGGAAACAGGCAGAAAATCTGATATTGAAGAGAAAAGGCAAGAAAAAGCATAAGCTGGATAAATAAAAATAATGAAAGAAAAATATAACCATTTTAAAGCATTATAAAATGTATATTCGAATATTTAAAATCTATTGAAATATATACATATTTTAAAATATTTATGAATTATTTGCATTTGATTAAAATGTATAGAAATAAATATAAAATATTTGAATTAATCTATGGAAAGTGTTTGATTTCTAGTGGTTGTGAAATATTATTATGCCAGCAGGAGGTACAGTATATTGTATATGTTCATAGTACATATAAAAGCTATAAAATGTACCTTTTGTTTAACAAAAGGTTAAGATGCATGTTATATTAGACAGATGGTCTTAAAGAATGCACTTCAGTCATTCTAGATTGTGTGATTCACTTCACTTTTAATGTCAGGGTTTTTGGCTTTCTGTCTGCTGAACATACTGTATGTACATAGTTTAAGACTCCTGTACAAGACATCTATTGTTTGTACTAATATTATATATGAACATTTGTACCCATTGAAACTGTTGGGCACTTTATTGGACCAGTCTGAGTGATATACCTTGTTCAAGGACACACCAACAGATGTGGGATTTGAACATTCAAATCCAAAGGCCCAACCATTGTTTTTTTTCTGGGACTGCATTAACATGTTTGAGAACTCTGGCTTTTATTGCCATAGTTTATTGTCTTTAATTGTCTTTAATTAATGAGTTCTCAAGCAATAAAGCATATTTCAGGCATATAATTTGAATATCCTGCCCTATCAATTGCATGTGGTTGGTCTGTACTCAGCCACTTGCTGCCAGTAAGCTAAATTGTCAGGACTGTTCCTTACTAATTTTGCATTAAGAATTATTTCCTATCACATTCCGTGTCTCATCCACTCAGTTTTTAAAAAGGCATTAGTCCAGGCTTTAATCTTGCATGTACTTTTCCATTTTTTATATAGTTCTAGAGCACAAATGTATGTGGTGTATGTTTGTATTTATGCATACTTATACATATATAAATACACCCGAAGAAGGCTCCACAGCCAAAACATTGTTCTGTTTTCTTTCTTCTCTTTTCAGCATGGAATAAACCTATTACTTGTTCCTTTGCAGCCTATGCATGCTGACGCAGCTACCCACCTGAACAAAATATATAAATACATGAGCATATTGAAGATATAACAGTAATTTGGCTTTTTGTATTATTTCATCAAGACCATCAAAAACTATGTCCAATAGAATGGCCACTATAAACTGCACACATAAAATTCTGATTTATACTATTCATCATTGATTTTTTTACAGGACATACTTGTCAAACACTGACCACATCTGAAATCTTAAAATTCTTAAGAAACTAGTCCTCGTTACTCTATGAGTAATTATTGCAACAAAGCAAATAAATGACTTTGAAAGATACAAATGAGTCACACCTGGTTCATAAACATAATATATAATTATGTTAATAAAGTATAGAGTTAAGAGCAAGTAATTATTTACAAATTATAGCCTGTCCAATAATGTACATATAATAAAATATATAAGTGAATGTCTCTGGGTTTTTTTGGCTCACAGTAGATGAAACATTTAGATAAATGAATTTTGGTCACTTGTAAGAATGAAAATGGTAAGTATAAGGCATGATGTTCTGGTCAATAACATGAACATTGCTTTTATTCATCATATGCAATGTCAAATCTGCTGTTTTTCTTTTAAAACAGAGGGTCTTTGTGCTGTCATATCTTTCACTACTGCCCATTCCCCACAAATAGTTATCTCTTCTCAACGGCTGACCTCACTCTGAACTCTTCTCACTGCAGTAGCTTTTGAGAAATACTTTAAGAAACAGGAAAATACCAAGAGGTACTAAATTGTATAAACTAAAACACTCACTTTCTATAGCTCTCTCACACCCAAACACACAAACCAATTTATTCATGTAGTTCAGGTGGGTAGCTGTGTCAGCATGCGTAGGCTGCAAAGGAACAAGTAAGAGGTTTATTCCATGCTGAAAAAAAGCAGAAAGAAAACACAAGGTTTCAGACGAAACGTTGTGTTTTCTTTCTTCTTTTTTTCCAGCATGGAATAAACCTATTACTTGTTCCAATTTATTCATGTAAGATTTACACAGTATTAGACTTAGAATTATAGTTTTAAGCACATATTTGGGCTGTTTTCAGGCAAATACATGGGTTTTCTAAACCTTTTTTTTCCATGTTATATTACAATACAGTGGTGTGAAAAAGTGTTTGCCCCCTTCCTGATTTCTTATTTTTTTGCATGTTTGTCACACTGAAATGTTTCAGATCATCAAACAAATTGAAATATTAGACAAAGATAACACAAGTAAACACAAAATGCAGTTTTTAAATGAAGGTTTTTATTATTAAGGGAAAAAAAAATCCAAACCTACATGGCCCTGTGTGAAAAAGTGATTGCCCCCCCTGTTAAAACATAAATCAACTGTGGTTTATCACATCTTTGGAAAGCTGAGTTAAATTTCTCTAGCCACACCCAGGCCTGATTACTGCCACACCTGTTCTCAATCAAGAAATCACTTAAATAGGACCTGCCTGACAAAGTGGAGTAGACCAAAAGATCCTCAAAAGCTAGACATCATGCTGTGATCCAAAGAAATTCAGGAACAAATGAGAAACAGAGTAATTGAGATTTATCAGTCTGGAAAAGGTTATAAAGCCATTTCTAAAGCTCTGGGACTCCAGCGAACCACAGTGAGAGCCATTATATACAAATGGCGAAAACATGGAACAGTGGTGAACCTTCCCAGGAGTGGCCGGCCGACCAAAATTACCCCAAGAGCTCAGCGACGACTCATCCAAGAGGTCACAAAAAACCCCACAACAACATCCAAAGAACTGCAGGCTTCACTTGCCTCAGTTAAGGTCAGTGTTCATGACTCCACCATAAGAAAGAGACTGGGCAAAAATGGCCTGCATGGCAGAGTTCCAAGACGAAAACTACTGCTGAGCAAAAAGAACATAAAGGCTCGTCTCAGTTTTGCCAGAAAACATCTTGATGATCCCCAAGACTTTTGGGAAAATACTCTGTGGACTGACGAGACAAAAGTTGAACATTTTGGGAAGTGTGTGTCCCATTACATCTGGCGTAAAAGTAACACAGCATTTCAGAAAAGGAACATCATACCAACAGTAAAATATGGTGGTGGTAGTGTGATGGTCTGGGGCTGTTTTGCTGCTTCAGGACCTGGAAGACTTGCTGTGGTAAATGGAACCATGAATTCTGCTGTCTACCAAAAAATCCTGAGAGAATGTCCAGCTATCTGTTCGTGACCTCAAGCTGAAACGCACTTGGGTTCTGCAGCAGGACAATGATCCAAAACACACCAGCATGTCCACCTCTGAATGGCTTAAGAAAAACAAAATGAAGACTTTGGAGTGGCCTAGTCAAAGTCCTGACCTGAATCCGATTGAGATGTTGTGGCATGACCTTAAAAAAGTGGTTAAGGCTCGAAAACCCTCCAATGTGGCTGAATTACAACAATTCTGCAATGATGAGTGGGCCAAAATTCCTCCACAGTGCTGTAAAAGACTCATTGCCAGTTATGGCAAACGCTTGATGGCAGTTGTTGCTGCTAAGGGTGGCCCAACCAGTTATTAGGTTTAGGGGGCAATCACTTTTTCACACAGGGCCATGTAGGTTTGGATATTTTTTTCCCCTTAATAATAAAAACCTTCATTTAAAAACTGCATTTTGTGTTTACTTGTGTTATCTTTGTCTAATATTTCAATTTGTTTGATGATCTAAAACATTTCAGTGTGACAAACATGCAAAAAAATAAGAAATCAGGAAGAGGGCAAACACTTTTTCATACCACTGTATGTCTTAGGAGTTATGCACTGCTCTACTTTATATTTAATTTAGCAACTAAGAACAATTCAGTATTTATATATTGAAGACCTGAACCTTCAAACACTGAGCATTTGGGTTTGAGTATAACTGCATAAGGATATCATAAGCATTGCTTCTTCAAGGAAACATTGAAAGAAGTTATGGAGGCACACTTATAATCATCCTCTGTCTGCTAAATCCCTTCTCCCACTGGGGTTATACAAGGGAAGAACTGCTACTTGAGTTTTCTTGTTTAAGTTAGGAGCTATAAGAGTGAACTATGCTCTTGTTCTGGTCATCAAAGTGCATTACATCTCTGAAACAAGGTCTGTTTTACAAATGATCTGATTGGGCCAGGTGTACCAAAACAAAAGCTCCACATACAGGCCATGAAATAAATATTCTAGCCTCCCCCACCAACTTGACAACAAAAGTACAGTAAGTGTTTTTCACCTCTGAGCTGTGAGTAACAACTTGATCATGTGACTTTTTGCATAAATTATAAGTGAAAGTCCAAAGATATCATGACCTGCTCCCCTCCAGGTCACAACAGGGCACTGTAGAAGTAGGCCAGCAGGTGTCTGATTACTGCTTCAAGACCATGACACTCAGACTGACAGAAATCTGTGCAGTCTGCACAGGTTCTACGGCAACTCTGTTCAGTGTCTGCATAAAATTAACTGGAACTCACCAGGTCACACGACAACAAACTGAAAAATCTGAATGTTACCATGCTGAACTAGGCATCGGCTGAAAACAACAGAAGAGCAATGTCTGGCAATGAAGTGTGCAGGGAACCATATCTAACTCTCATTCTCATACGTACATAATTTAAGACGATCAATTGCACACAACGGCCTTATCCTTAATTTTTCACCACAAAAATGCCTATTTATGAATAAGAACAATTATGTTGCAGCTAATGAGATATCCACAGATCAATGTATTAAACTGTTTACAAAAACATCTCTGAAAATGCAGAACTGCAAGTTGCCACCACTGCAACCTTCTATTAGCAAATCCCAGATCTGAGAAAAAAAACTGAATTATGATGGAAAGAACTCAAGTGGAAGTGGTAGAGACGGAATCAATGAGAAGAAAAAAATATCTATAAGATGAAGACCTGAGCTGAGAGTGCTGATTGGAGATTATTGTGAATGGTTAAGGTGAAAATCCAAAGGAGGGGCCACCTGAAAGAAAATGAATGAAGAAATGGTTAAGATACAGGGGGGTCAGAAGCCAGGGCATGTTTATGGTTGTGGAGAGGAAATAATAATTTTGGTTAGCTGAATAAGTTGAATTGGAAGATAACCCCTAGTATCACATGGAACAAGCATGAGAACCTCCTCAATACCTGCAATTATTGATAAAGCATTAATAGGAACATCTGCAGTCAACAGAATTAAAGTGTTTGCAGACTTGTTTCACTCCAGAGAAGATGATGCTGTAGCCTTGGTTGTTTTTGGAGCCGGAAAAGGGAAAGAGAGATGGAAAGGGATTGGGAATGGCATTAGGAGAAGCAGACAGGGGACATCTAAGGGAAAGGGATCTGAAAGTGTGCACTGTATTGTGGAGTGAAAATGAGAATTGCACATGTACAGTAGGCAATGACACACAAGCCAGCAAAATGATGACAGTAGTACTTGGTATCAAGTTCCCCTAGTATACAGTACACCACTATTCCTCTGCTGCAAATGTGTAGGGACTGGAGCATAGAACTATTTGCAACATTTGTAGAATTTTGAGCATATACTGTAGAAGCAGACAGTAAGATCCAGAATGAAGGACTTGTTGTCATCCAATTCATGCTTATTTTCTAGGGATGGAAGCATAGGATGTCTTTCTGCACAGACAAAGTGAGACAGAATTGTGAAATTGTATGGGACTAGACTGCTGCTGGTAGAGAGAAGATTAACGTCCACACTTTGGGTGATATGATGTTGACAGAGATACAAGGGGGCAACTTAAAGATGATGGCATGTGGGGGTGTGGAAGCAGAATCAAAGAGGCAAGGGTATAGCCCTTAGCGGGGAATGAATGAAGCTGAACTTGGGCCAGGAAGGAATTTGGCGCAATGGACTAGTGTGCTCAAGAAGGTGTCAGAGCCATGGATGGAAGAATTTGGAAGAGAGAGTCACAAGTGATCAATGCACTAATTTTGACATCAGCTGTTGATGGAGCCCATCACCACCACCGCTGCATGGACTGTGACCATGGCGCAGGTACCAGGGGTGGTGAGGACTGTGAATGAGAAGCCTGGACCCACCACAGACTGAAGCTGTACTCTCATGTCTGTGGAGAGAGGGAGTTGAGTGAGCATCAGTAGTCAGGAGATTACCTGTGGGGGACCAAGTGTTGACCAAGGGGGATTGCAGACAAAGGAAGAGAGAAGAGAGAAGTCATGTGTGGAAGTAGACGTGGACCTGAAGGCAGAGTTGCACCCAATTTCTAGGAGTAGGAGAGGGTGATAGCATCAGTGTCCAGAATAGAAGAGCAGGATAGAGATATTGCATCATTAATGGACCTTTATTAGAGGTAAGCAAACTGTAATGAATTTAGGGAGTTTGGAATAGAGCAATTGATATATGACAGAACTAGTCTTTCTAGGCACTTCATAACAACTGACGTCTGTCTTGGACAGACAGTGGTTAAAAATGTCTGTATACAGGGGAGATAGCTGGTTGGCACAGGTTTAAAGGACACGAGGGGAGACACCATCTGTGCCAACTGCTTTGCAGGTTTTCACTCTCTTAAAGCCTTTACACACCTCATGTTTAGAGAACTGTAACACAAAGTCCCATGGATCACTGGGAGCCTTGATGGCGGGCTTGGTGCTTTGATCCTCAAAGTGGATGTAGAAGAAGTTCAGCTCATGTGGTAGAGATGCATCAGTGGAGGAAAAACCGCTATTGTTGTCTTTGTAGTGATAGCCTGCAAGCCTTGCCACATGCATTTGAGTTGGTGTCCCCAAGCTATTTTTCTAATTTGTCCTTTTGTGCATCATAATCAGTACTTTGGATGTATCAGATATTAAACCGAGAACATATTTTTTATTACTATTCCTCAGTTATCTACAGTAAAATGCATTGCATGTGTAGCAGCAAGGCTTGTTAAAATACTGGAATTAAATTTGCTGCTCCCTTGCCAGTCCCTCTCTCCTTCATCTCAATGGTGCTGGATACAGAGAGGCCATTCCATTTGGTTCATATTTAAAGTATTTTTCTAGCTGATAGAGTGTCCTGATAAGGAACAACTCCCAAAGCTGAGATTCTCCAGCAACCCTAATAAATGGTCATCTCTGGCGCCTTACTGTCTGGGAGATTCCAAGGGAGAGTCTCATCCCAAGATGTTTACAACCCTAATGTCAGAGAGCATGGTTACTCATCTTCCACCTCAAATCAGCCAATCAGGAACTGGTAGGGCAGGGTAACCCCATGTGGGTCTCGAATGCCCACGGAACTTTCAACCAATAAACGACCATAGTTCCTCCAGGTAAAACAGGCAGCACAGGGCTCCTCCGGGCTCCTCCTGGATATTCTCTGACTCAGCTCGGACAACCACGTAACGGCCAGTGTGTCCAAGTGTCAGGACTTTCCTTTGTTCTAAGAGTTGAGAACGGAGGTCACCAGTGCGTAACCAAAGGATCCACCCAAGGTTAGCCCAGCAGCAAGCCTTGTGAACCCACTGCGAACGTTCACCTGATCAACAAGTGAACTACGGTCGGAACTGTGGACAGCTGAATCTCAGGATTCAGGACTAGCGCTACATCAGGAACGAACCTGTCTTCTTCCTGTCTAAAGAGTGTGACCTGCTTGGACCCGCAGTCACTTTTCTCTTGTGCACAAACTCTTGCTAGTTCAGCCAACACTAACTAGCCGGTCTTCAGAGAGCATCAGCAGAATGTCGCAGCAGGAATCTCTCCCACTTCTCTCCAGCCTCAACAGCACTGCCTGGCACCGGGCCAGAGAGCACAGATTGGACACAGCAACAAGCCTGCCACTGTTCCTCTGTATCCGTGTGAGATCTGAAACCCCACAGATTGGATGAGTATTCAGCATTCTCCATTACAGCTCGAGAATTCAATTGTTACCTCAACCCCAGTTGATATCAATTTAATTCCTATGAGTGATGTACTTGCTTTTGAGTATCTAGTGTACAAGTTGTAATCCAAGTTCATTTACGAAACGGTATAAATGAATGATATACCGAATATATGCCCCTCTTGGTTTGTAACTCTTCGTGACTGAATATATACTTTTTGTATTCTGCTAACCCACACGATAAGATCTGTTATGTTTATATGTACATTTTATGTATTAATAAATGTATTGTCGTTTATTAGTACCCGTGTGTGTGCGTTGCTGGGTATCCTGCTGGGTCGGTCTTCTAATAGCCATCAAAGAATCATTTTGAGACTTACTGCTACAATTAATAATTGTCCCAGTAAGTGTACAAAACCCCTACATTTATTGGTGCCTCGTGAGAGGATGCCTACACATGAAATGAACTGGATTTAAAAAGCCAGCAGAATGTCCTGATCTGTGGCACAGCACACACGCACGCTCATACTAAGGTGCCAGAAAGTAGGATGGACAGCAAGCAAGAAAATTCCAATGTTTATAAAGATCTTGTATTCCTGTTTAGCTAATTAGCTAGGTCATACCTTGATTTTTGAATAATTCTGTCTCCTGATTGAAAGACAGCATACCACACTTTAAGTTTGATGCCAATATCTTTGTTGATCCATGGTTTCTGATTGGGATATATCCAAATCTTCCTGGTAGGAACTGTCCACACAGCGGTTGATGTACTGTACAGTAGGATGTGACCACCTCTGTACGCTTGTTTAAATCAGTGGAAGAATATTTGAATATACTCCAATAGGTAATTTCAAAACAGTCTATTAGTTCCTGCTTGGCAGTGTGTAACCTGTGCTGCACTGTTTTTACTGCAGGTGGTGCACTCTTTGGCTTCTGTTTGTAACAGGAAGACGGAGCACAGAGTCGTATCCACTTTCAGAAATGTGGACATGAAATGGAGCGGAATGCTCCTCTAATGGTGGTATACAGTAACAGTGGTCTAGCATGTTGTTGCCTATAGTGGGAATAGAAACATGTTGAAAGTACCTTCATAGTACTGCAGTGATTAAAGTCTTCCACCATGATAGAGATAGTTTCAAGTGTTTTCATCTTTGTGGATGAGGCTATACAGCTCGCAGAGTGCCACTTCAACATTAGCATGCTGGTGAGTGTATACAGCGGTCATAATAACAGCTAAAAATTCCCTAGGTACTGTAGGTAAAAAGGGCAAAATTTGATAGTGAGGTGTCAGGTAGGGCTGCTAGGGCAGTAGGATCCTTATGCAGGACTCAAAACTAGAGAATGACACTGAGCAGATACGCTAGGCAAAAACGAAAACCAGGAGGCAGGTGAGTAAGTCGGCACACAGAGAGACAAGCAGGAAGCAACAATCCAAAACACTAGGCAAAAATCGAATCCAGGAAGCAGGCGAGAAGATCGGAACACGGAAGCACAAACGAGGAAGCAGCAATCCAAATCACAAGACGAAACCGAAAACGAAAGGCAGACTAGGAGATCGAAAACCAGAGAGAAGCAAGAGTAAACCGCGCACTAGGGAGCTCGAAGAGAATCCGCAATAGTGAGCGGGGAAGTGAGGAAAAAGGAGAACTAAAATAGAGACGGGAGAGAAAGGTGATTGGCGTTTACTTGCGGCGTGAGCTTGTCTTACAGGGTGTGCGCGTGGGAATGCAAGAAGGAAGAGCGGCGCGAGTAGAATGCATAACAGTGAGGTATTCCAGAGCAGCAGTGCTCCAAAGATTATTCATTATAAAACACACTATACCCTCTTTCTCCTTGCTGGTAGAATCAGCTGTGTGGTCCATTCAGTATAGAGTGAATCCGGTGGGTTGTATAGCTGTATTGGGAACATTCGGTTTCAGCCAAGTGAAACAGAAAAACATAGCACTCTCTCATGTCAAGCTGAGTGTTGATCCGACAGTGAAGTTCATTAGTCTTACTGTGGAGAAATATCACATTTGCAAGCAGGATGCTGGAGAGCAGAGGCCAACACACCTCTTCTTTTACTCCATTTCTTCTTGCATTCGTGTCCCTGTTTGCTCTGAACTTGAGAACCAAAGCCATATGCTTTCGCTTCTACCACTGAAGTTTTGATCCGAAGCTGTAAGTCTCAGGTCAACAAGTGTTTGTCAATCATAAGTGATGGCCACCCACGAAAGACATGACACAAAAATAAACAACATTAATGAGAGAGCTACATGTGATGTCGCCATGGAACAGCTCCATCTTGGACTTCTG
This sequence comes from Atractosteus spatula, assembly GCF_055471065.1. Lineage (NCBI taxonomy): Eukaryota > Metazoa > Chordata > Actinopteri > Semionotiformes > Lepisosteidae > Atractosteus > Atractosteus spatula. The sequence continues at coordinate 41,233,150 of NC_142706.1, forward strand.
AGGTTATCTGGTCATATAGCCTGAAAAAAAGATGACTTTTGAAAAATATATACACTGTGTATAGGTCTAACATTGATATTGATATTGATATGTGATACTGGCCTATAGTGTAGGTGAGTGAAATTCAAGTTCAACCGTAATAACCCAATCAACCAAACAAATATCTGTTTACAGTTTAAAAGGTAGTTGTTTTCTCTTCTTTTCCGTGCTGGAGAAGGCCATATAGCAAATATGGGACATACTGTAGATCATTTTATTATTTATGCACCTTTTTACACTGGCTCATGGAAAAAGATTCCATGGGGGTCCTCATCACTCTGTTGTTAGTATGTTTGAACTCACTGAAAATATGGCAATATCATCTACCAAAGTCCTAGAAGTAATTTTGTACAGTATAAAGAATAAAATAAAAATTTATATATTCCCAATTCTATTTTCTATACAGGAATAAAATAGCTTTGGAGAAAAGATGGCAATCCTGACCTACAAACTGGAACAATTTAACGTTAATAATAATGCAAGGCAGCCAACTATTTTTAACAACTGTTCTTTAAATATTTCAAAAGTTTAATCCAGAATCAGCCAAGATGAAAAATACTTTAATTACAAAAACTGTATTGAATCAGTGACAGGGTTTGTAACTTCCACTGTTTAGAAAAAGCAACAGAGAACAAACCATAAATTAATCATAATTAAATAATTTTGTTAGATTTTCCTTTTGTAAAAAATGCTACTGATTAGTATTTTCCTTATAAATATCTCCCTGGAGTATGTCCCTGCATCTGCCAAGTGATACTGATTTCTTGTGAAGTTTGTCCCAAATATACAGATGCAGCCATTCAAAATGAGTGAGGTATTTCGCGGCATACCCCGGTGGGCGTGTCGCAGTATCACGCGGTATGACGCAGTTAACGTGGTGTCACGTGGTTAACTATCCGGCGTCGCCTTGTAAAACCGCCAGGGGGAGCTTAACCTCTCATGTACAGCATTTGAGCCTTTAATTTTGAACTGTGTATTACAGCATGTTAATCATCAGTCATTAAAATGTTGGTATATTTTATGAAAGCAAGATTGCTCAGTTGGACAAAAGTACACAACCTACCTTTATCAGAAATATTTATGCATCAAAGCCTTTACTGAAGATATTACTAATAGTATTAATAATGGATGACTTTGGACAAGCTGTATACTCAAAGTATCATTTCTTTAGCACATTTGTACAAGCACTTGGAATCTGTCCAAGCCATACTTTGTCAGGCATTTTGTTTTACTTCAACGGGCATAAAAACTTCCTTGCTTTTAACAGGGCGTTTCATAATTTCTAACTACGAAAATGATTTAAAATGCGACACCTATCATTCAACTAGAGCTTAAAATATCACAAGGATCCTCAAGAGCACAGCAAAGAGTGTATTAAAAGACACTTGTATTTATCAACGCTTTCTTTTCCGTATACCAGATTTTATGGAACCACTTCAGAGGGGTGTCAGCCAGTCAGATTCCAGGAATCGGCACTTTAAAGGAAAAATACACACCAGTATTCCATTTCTCCCTAACGATTTTAAGCATCGAAGTATTTAACTAGCATGTGAAATAGCATGTGAAAAAGTGGTAGTTTTAAGCTTTTCTGCTAATATAATATGGAATCGCGTATCTAAAGAATTTAATAACGGTATTCGTGTGCTGCGACAGGGCTGTGTAGGGCTGTTTCGCCTGCCTGGTCATGCGAGCTGTCTTGTAGCCGACTGGTCTAGGTGCGTGACTACCAGCTGGCAGGTTGTGTGTTCGAATCCAGCTGGTGCTAGACTTTTCTTTTAACAAACATTTCTTCGAAAAAATAGAATAGCGATATTATGGACAATCAATTGACTTTTATATTTCAAAATATCGCAACATGATCGATATTTGCGATATTTTGAACATATCTTCCCTTCTGACAGTGGTTCCTGCTTCTATTGTGTGTGTGTGTGCAACAGAGTAAATTTTATAGAGAAATGGAGGCTGGACAGTATGCGTTACAATATAAACATTTATATTGATTTAAATCGTGTTCTGATTTAAATCGCAAACGCGTGTTTAATTATATGTGTTTTTTAATCATAATCAGGCTAATGCAACATAAATTGATACAGTATCTTTGTCTTCTAAGTATCTTAATAAACTTTCAGCATAGCTTTCTACCCGTCAAGATTTATATTTCTTGGGATTTTGGGATCAAATGTGGAAGGATTAGATTATAATCGTTTTTATTTGTCAAATACGTGATTGTATTTCTGAATGTTATGTGACACCTACAGTAGTTCACTGCTTTAAATACATCGAATTAAGAAAGTTATGTGTAGCACTTTAGAACTTTTTTCTGAACCAGGGAAAATCTGATCATGTTTCTCTATAACAATAATAAAAAACTTTATTTTACATATCGCCTTTAAAAGTGGCATCTCAAAGCAATACAGTAGATCGAAAAACAGTTAAAAGGGACCAAATTAAATACCAGACAATCGCAAATGCGTTTTCAATAAAATTATTTTATTCATTCAGCAGTTTGTGAGAGGGACATCCAGCAGGGAGAGACACACACACCGGTTTTCATTGACAAAATTGTTTTTTTTCAATTCCTCTTGTCTAACAGGAATGTTTTGTTTGTGGACAGACTGTTAGACAAGAGGAAAAGACCGCCTCCTCCTACGAAGCATTAATCGCGTATCTAAGGAAAATTGCAGTATACCTTTGTTCATGCACATCATTATACAGTACAGTATCTCAATTTGTATTTCGATAAAAAAAAATCGTTTGCCCAGCCACTACTGTTGTTATTGTTTTTATCCTGTAAAGCGTTTCCTTTTTCTGCGTTTTCCATTTCCTTTTTCTGATCACTCGCTTTCTGGATACACATCTCACCTGTCCTGTTCTTTGTTTTCCTGGTTTGCTGATTATGCCTGCTGCGGTCCACTCCTACCCTCACACCTAAAGAATACTATTTTAAATTTCTTGGCGCAGTTCATTAACCCTTGTATGTGCTGTCTGGGCCGAAAATGCAATTAAAAAAAAGTCAAAAAACGCGCTCAAAATACAATTTATAGCTTAATAAGATACACTCCACAGGCAAAATTAAAGACAAAATTAAAGACGATTAAAATCTGTAATCTTTCCACTTGTACTGTGAGTCATCGGACAGTTTCTGCTTTGTGTAAGGATGGTGAGAAGGCTGTGCTCAATGTATTTAAGGGACTTAAAAGTTAAAGGAGATGCTTCATATTGCTTGACTAATTTTAAAAACCAAGTTATAAATACAGACGCTCCCTCGGTGCCGCGCCGGGTGTAAATATCAAAGTATACATTCCCAACAAGAATTGTACCCATCTGTCATGCAAATAAAACACCTTGAATTGAATTGAATTGAGGGAGAGAGGGGGGTAGTGGGACAGAGATACTGTAGACAGACTCAAGGCAAATAAAATACTTATGGGTACGCAGGCATTCACGACAGCAACATACGAAACGTTTGCACTTACTGTATAGTTAAGTTATTACTTGGTTTTCAAAATGCAACGAAATACAATATTGTTGTTGCTGCTGTTCTGGTTGTTTTTATCCCGTAAAGCGTTTTGAGAAGCCACCTTTAAAGGCGATATATACTGTAAAACCGCTGATTCTTATGGAATGTGTTCCGCAGGAGATTCAAATTTTTATTTATTTATTTTTTAATCGCGTATCTTAGGAAATCTCAGTATAACTTTGTTCGTGAACAGTGGCATGTTACATTATCATTCGTTTTTTAACAAGGCTCGCCAGCTAATGTGAATCGAAACCTGTCTTGCTAGCTTTTAAAGTCGTGCATGTGTAAACTGTACTAGAGGGCATGCAAGTTACTCTGCCCCTTTCAGCTGCAGGGAGTCCCTCTGCTGCAACACACAGCAGACAGAACGGGAGACTATTGCCTTTCATATCTGACTCCAGTGAAGTAAAAGGGGTGTCTGAAGGGGTGATTTCAGACCACATTCTAGTTACTTTATTTTGTTTACTTTTAACATTTTTGTAATTTACAGTAGATGTCACAATAGAAGCCCGAAGCCTATTATACTCAGTCTAGCCTTGGATCCTCTGAGTCCCATGACTCAGTCTTGTCTGCTTTCCTAGAATAAAACCAGTTAAGTCTTGTGTACTATGCAATTTATATTTTCCGATTCCATGCATTCCCTTAATGTTTAGAGTTTACTATATTCTCCAGACTCAAACACATAAGTACTAATAGCTCTGTCCCTTTAGGAGACTCTTTGCAGTACTGTGTCCCACTACCCCCATGAATTCTTGAGGTTGGGTCTAATATTTTCCAGTAATATACAGAATGGGATACAAAATGCTGTCAGGCAGGTAACAGAAAAGAGAAAAATATAAATATTTCCATTTTACAGACGTTCACACATTTATAACATTTTGGCTCAATAAAAAGCTAACCCAATAATTAAATGTGATAAAGTATAGTTTGGATGTTTATACATTCATGTTAATCGTATTCTTGATTTATTTCATGTTTCATTTGCTAACTTAGAGCATATTGTGCAATGAAGAATAAAATAGCTGCATGACAAGTGACTTCCTTCTCTCAGTGGAAATTAAAAGGTAGCCTGATAAATTATAATAAGACAGTAAGAAAGGTTCCAATCAGGAGGAGACAATTCTTTCCATTTTTTTGTTTGATTGCTGGTAGCAAACTGATCTGAGGATCTACTCCAGCTCTTTCTCTTTTTATCATACAGTAAATCTTATTTTCTTGCTTTCTGAAACACAATATAACAAAAAATAACCTCACAAACTCAAAGAAAAAATCCTTGCTCCCCCCCCTTCCCTTGGCAGTACTTCCTCCCATGCTTTTAACTAAGGGCATCTAAAATACTGTCAAACAGCTACAATGGTATCTCTGTACAAGGCTTTGACTGTGTCAATCACAGCACCTACCATTCCCTTACCAGCAACAACATGGATTCTAACACTCAGACATTAAAAAAAGTCAGGCCAAGAGAGAAAATACCGAGCTTTACAACATGCGGTACCAGTAACATTTTACCCACAGTAGACTCACCAACCAGATGTGTTTCAGTTTCTGTGATAAGCCTAGATTAATCATATCCTCTCCTCTAGTAGGAGCACCAAGTGTAAACATGTAACGCCCCTATTAAAAATAATGGCAAAACAGAAGTTCACTCTTTCTAGAACATACCTTCCTATGGACACTCCTAAAATGTATAAAATAGTGTCCACAGCATCTCATAATAGAGGCAAATGGGGAACTTCAAACTCATTTCATACAATGCCATCCATGAGGGGTTAAATACACCCTGAGAGAAATTAATTTCTGGATAATTCAACGGCTGTGATTTCTGGAATATGTATTATCCCAAATATTTTCAAAAGAAATTGAATCATTTCAATGAATCTGTACCATTCAAGTACCTGCTCCAGACAGTAACCACTGCTAAGGGTTTATATGAAGCTTGCATTAAAAGACTTTAAAAAAATGTCATGTTCCCATAAAAAAGTCATGCCTTGGAGTATAGACCCCCAAAGGAATGCCATAGACTCAAACTGCAAAATAAACACATACAGAAAGAAAGTATTTGTATTGTGATTGCAAATCCTGGTATGAGTGATTGGTATGACTTTCCTCATTACAAATCTCTTAATAGAATTTAAATTTCTCTGTACAGAACAGAACAGAGAAAATGTAACTGCCTTAAGGAGTTTACGATTATGAAAAATAGAAGGATAAGCATGATACGTATGTCTTCTGTCATTTTCTAAGTCATGTTACTGAGCACCAAATCTTATTGAGAATATGAATCCATTTAAGGTTTATACCATTAAAGTAAAGGTTTATTCCATGCTGAAAATGTTTGTACCAGACTTTTTTGAGCCCTGTTTAATTGTGTCTGAAGTCTGATGTTGTAAATTTTATTGTTAAAAAGATCCATGAAAATGTCACTACTAAAGTTAGCTGGTACTGTTGGTATTGTAAGTGGCAAGTAGAGCTCATATTTTAGATTTTGTGTAGTTGCTAGCTTTGAACTGTGTGTTGGATGCACATGAATTGAAGGAATGGGCAAACATAGCTGACGCGGATCCACAGAGCCAGCATATTAAGAAGTTTATAATTAGAGGCAATTTGTTTAAATAACTAGGTATGGATACTGATGTGCAAGAGAGGTGGAAAGGCTGTTTCCTTAAGCCAGCCCTATAAAATGTTTTATTCTCAGTGAGATGCTGCCATTTCATAGTGGGTTTCTAACACTGTGTATAGTTCCATCCACACAGTGCCTTTACTTCCATCCATTTCTAATCTCTTTATCCAGTACAGAGGATTTGGAGCCTATCCCAGTAAGCGACGGACACAAGGTAGAATACACCCTGGACATAGCGCCAGTCCATCACAGGACAGACAGACACAAACACACACACACCAGGGCCAGTTTAAATCTAACCTCAGAACCTTTCTTTTCAGAAGACTTAGTGTCTGTATCTGCTTCATTTTCTAATTTTGGTAGCACCTCTAACTGCTTGTCTTTCTTATATGCATTTACTTTGTAATCTGTGGTCCTTTTATCTGTTTTTACATCTACTGTATTGCTTTGAGATGCCACCTTTAATGGTGATATATCAAATAAAGTTTTTTATTATTGTTATAGGGAAACATGATCAGATTTAAAAAGATCTAAAGTATACTAGTTTGTCACTCTTCTCATTCCCTTTGCTAAATGACTTTTCATACTAATCTGATCAATCTAACTGCCAGTTTTCTGTGCTTTCTCTATCCTGCTAGATTTGCAATTATTCTGAAAAATTTCATCTTGAAATAACTCATTTCTAAATACCTTTTTCACTGTTAACATCTTGCAGCAACTCTGCGACAAAATATACACTCTGACAGTTCATCCTGCTACCAACATTAAATAAAACAAATCTTAAGATTTCTATATTTATGTCTTTATTTAGTGGTTTCATTAGTGACAAAGGCTAAACTTTCTTGGAAAAATGTCTTTTATGTGTTGCGGAAAAAACTGACTCGCTTTAACAAAATATGTTTACAAATCCTTTCACCTGACATTTTCGTAGTTAGAAATTATGGAACGCTCTGTTAAAAGCAAGGGAGTTTTTATGTCCGTTGCAGTTCTTTTGCAGCATGAATATAATTATATCATTATTAATTTCTTGAGATACGCGATTCCATATTATATTCCCTTTTAATCAAATTCTAAAAGTATGCTTGTTGACTCCAGTATCGCGTTAGTTAAAGACTTCGATGCTTAAAATGTTAAGGGAGAAATGGAATACTGGTGTGTATGTTTTCTTTAAAGTACCGAGACCAGCCATATACTGTATGTTTAAGTTCCAAAATTAATATCGTTTATGGACTTCACACGCGTTGCAGTATGCTCCTATTCTTTTTATGCTCAGGCACTAAGATCTCCCTTCTGCTTTGTGTAAGGATGGTATCAAAAGCAATCTTAAGTGGTGAGAAAGCTGTGCTCAATGTATTTAAGGGACTTAAACGTAAAAGGAGATGCTTCATATTGCTTGACTAATTTTAAAAACTAAGTTATAAATGCAGACGCTCCCTCGGTGCGCTGCTCTGGTGCGCCGGCTCTTACACAGTGCCTGTCTGCCGTAAGCATTACAATATACATACCCAACACTGCTTGTACCCATCTGTCATGCAAATAAAACACCTTGAATTGAATTGAATTGAGGGGAGAGGGGGGGAATACTAAAGACAATACTGGCTCAATACCAATACGGGCTTTGACGTGCTAATGCGTTGGTTTAACAGTCCGGGTGTGGCAGGCTTCCAATGTCAACTCGACTCGATTGGAAGACAATGAACGTATTTTAGCCCTAAATGAATTAATAGCAAACATGGTTTACATAAAATACATTTTTCCAAGAAAGTTTATAATAATACGATCTATAGTTGAAATCTGAGCCTACATTTTAAAAATAAAGGAAAAGCATTTTCAGAGAGCAATCACGCTGTGTTTATGTAGAAAAAGCGATTAGGTTTATGAGCAATCTAATTACCTATTCGCTTAAAACGCTATATAAAATAAAGTTTATTTAGAGATGAATGATCAGTGTCGCAGTTTAAATAATGGGAGTCAGGAAACTAACACACAATTAAATTTGCCTGTGGAGTGTATCTTATTAAGCTATAAATTGTATTTTGAGCGCGTTTTTTGACTTTTTTTTAATTGCATTTTCGGCCCAGACAGCACATACAAGGGTTAATGAACTGCGCCAAGAAATTTAAAATAGTATTCTTTAGGTGTGAGGGTAGGAGTGGACCGCAGCAGGCATAATCAGCAAACCAGGAAAACAAAGAACAGGACAGGTGAGATGTGTATCCAGAAAGCGAGTGATCAGAAAAAGGAAATGGAAAACGCAGAAAAAGGAAACGCTTTACAGGATAAAAACAATAACAACAGTAGTGGCTGGGCAAACGATTTTTTTTTATCGAAATACAAATTGAGATACTGTACTGTATAATGATGTGCATGAACAAAGGTATACTGCAATTTTCCTTAGATACGCGATTAATGCTTCGTAGGAGGAGGCGGTCTTTTCCTCTTGTCTAACAGTCTGTCCACAAACAAAACATTCCTGTTAGACAAGAGGAATTGAAAAAAAACAATTTTGTCAATGAAAACCGGTGTGTGTGTCTCTCCCTGCTGGATGTCCCTCTCACAAACTGCTGAATGAATAAAATAATTTTATTGAAAACGCGTTTGCGATTGTCTGGTATTTAATTTGGTCCCTTTTAACTGTTTTTCGATCTACTGTATTGCTTTGAGATGCCACTTTTAAAGGCGATATGTAAAATAAAGTTTTTTATTATTGTTATAGAGAAACATGATCAGATTTTCCCTGGTTCAGAAAAAAGTTCTAAAGTGCTACACATAACTTTCTTAATTCGATGTATTTAAAGCAGTGAACTACTGTAGGTGTCACATAACATTCAGAAATACAATCACGTATTTGACAAATAAAAACGATTATAATCTAATCCTTCCACATTTGATCCCAAAATCCCAAGAAATATAAATCTTGACGGGTAGAAAGCTATGCTGAAAGTTTATTAAGATACTTAGAAGACAAAGATACTGTATCAATTTATGTTGCATTAGCCTGATTATGATTAAAAAACACATATAATTAAACACGCGTTTGCGATTTAAATCAGAACACGATTTAAATCAATATAAATGTTTATATTGTAACGCATACTGTCCAGCCTCCATTTCTCTATAAAAATTTACTCTGTTGCACACACACACACAATAGAAGCAGGAACCACTGTCAGAAGGGAAGATATGTTCAAAATATCGCAAATATCGATCATGTTGCGATATTTTGAAATATAAAAGTCAATTGATTGTCCATAATATCGCTATTCTATTTTTTCGAAGAAATGTTTGTTAAAAGAAAAGTCTAGCACCAGCTGGATTCAAACACACAACCTGCCAGCTGGTAGTCACGCACCTAGACCAGTCGGCTACAAGACAGCTCGTATGACCAGGCAGGCGAAACAGCCCTACACAGCCCTGTCGCAGCACACGAATACCGTTATTAAATTCTTTAGATACGCGATTCCATATTATATTAGCAGAAAAGCTTAAAACTACCACTTTTTCACACGCTATTTCACATGCTAGTTAAATACTTCGATGCTTAAAATCGTTAGGGAGAAATGGAATACTGGTGTGTATTTTTTTCTTTAAAGTACCAAGACCAGCTATATACTGTATGTTTATGTTCCAAAATTAATATCGTTTATGGCCTTCACACGCGTTACAGTATGCTCCTATTCTTTTTATGCTCAGCTACTAAGATTTCCCTTCAGTGGTAAAATTCAATATCTACAACACGCACAGCAAAGACGTTTACTGTACTGTAAGTCTTTCTACGACAGACCAACGGACCACGAGTGCCCCTGTTGGTCAACCAATCACGTACTGCGGTGCCACGCGTCATCTTGCGTCACACTGAGCGACGCCACCTGCGGTACGTGTCTGTAACGCGCACTTTGAATGGCTGCATCTGTATGTGTTATATGTGCTAAAAGACAAAACATTAACTTATATTTTTCTGATGTTTCTGGATTTGCTTTTAAGTTCATTTTACTGCATAAACTGAGTACACTTGGTTTATTTTTAAAAGTAGACCATTTGGTGTTAAAGAAGGGAAAATAAAGCATTACATGGTTCCTTGTCTGTGAAAACATAATCCTTTGCTTAGTTTTATTTTAAATATAAGAATCATTTATTTCTATATTAAATGTGTTGTCTTTCCATCATACCTTTTTTAATGAAAGAAGACTTTTTTATTTTAAACTCATGTTTTTAAATAAAACTAATATGAAGTATATGCCAACATAATTATTAAGAAAGCATTCATGACAGATTCAAATAAGCCTCATTGATTGCTGTTGATGTTTTTTAGTGCTTGTTTCAGACTTCTAAGATTTGGGGTGTTTAGAAAAAAAATACCCGGCCACAGTGTCAAAGCAGATACACCAGAGCTTGTTTTAAAAAATGGCCATTTCTTTTTGTTTGCAATCTTTCTTAGATTTCTTATTTTTAAAACAGTAAGCAAACTCTAGGATCAAATTAAATGATGAGAAAATGTACAGTGAAAATAATGAAGATTACTAATCTGCAATTTAAATATATTTATGAAGTATTAAACTGATTTAAACTATTAAACTGTATTTGGTTTAAACTGTAGCATTCATTAATTCTAACCATTCTGAGATTTCAAGCTGTAGTTCAAGCTAATTTTAGGCCTGTGAAATACTACACATAATCTTATAAAAAGTGAATGCTCTTCAAGCCCAACACATACTGTATTTTCACTAATATGAGATTATTTAAAAAGTTTTGTGTCCCACTAGACTTGACCTCCAGAGATACATACCCACCTTTCACAAAGTACAAAATTGTCTTAAGAGTTCAGGACGGCAAAGAAAGCTTCTTTTGAAGACAGGTGGAAATCTCTCACATTTAACTCAGCCTTCCAGGAATGGGAATTTGGCAACGACAGTTCACTTTATTCGTCACGTGAAAAGAATAATTGGCTGGTCTTCAGATCAGGATGCACATGCCTGCAGCCAGTCAGTCACGTGGAAAGTGCAGCAGACACAGTGTAACATTAGAACAGTCTTTTGTAATATTTTTGCAAAAAATACATCTTAAGTCATTAAATTTAAATTGTGATTTTGCAAATGTCAGTAATGTAGCCAGCTTTAGTTCTTCAAAGCCCAGAATTCTGTAAGTACATTATATTCATATAATAAAATGCTAAAGACCTAAAGTAATACATTCACTTTGATAAATTAAACAAAGAAGGGATTCTATTAAATTGTGGAGGGTTCTCAGGCACTGGAGTTGGCATGTTCTGCTTTAAATTGGTTGATAAATGTACTTATTCTATGCTAATACAAAGCAGAGAAACAAAACAGATATGACCACCGCACCTTTAAACATGCCCCATTGGATTCAAATCAATCTTGTAAAATGAGAAATTCTGCTACACAGAACTGCCACTTAAATTAATATCACATATTATTTTAGTTATTCAGTTCTAAGAAGCTGTCAAAAATGTGCACCAGCAAGGTCAGTACAATAAGCCTTTGTAATCCATCCACAATTGGCAACAATCAGACCAGCCTTATACAAAGTAGCAGCAGATGTCATGGTAGTACAATAAAATTGTTTCATTGGAATGACAAAATGTTATTGTGACAGAGTGCTTGTTATTTTTTTTTCTTTCTGAATGTGAAATACTCCAATACTTCCCCCTACCCTTCTGGTATGTTTGAGATAGTGTATGTGATACAAATGAAGTGTGAATGATACTTACCCTTTTGTTGTTTCCCAAAAAGCACTGCAGTGTTTTTCCCCATTTGGTGTATTGCATTGTATTGTTTTGTGTTGATCAAGATGGCCACCAGTCACCTTTCCTGTTTGTAGTATCACACAAATGATCTTAAAGGGAAAGGTTACTGGTGAGCCATCTATAAATAACCGATGTAAGGTTAGTTGTTTTGTTTAAGTGAATATATATCAGTTGCATGACTCTGTTAAAATTTATAAGTTATTTTGGGATGGCTAAATACTTTATTTTGAGCAAACTGCCCATCTCTGTTTAGAAAATGTGAGCGAGTCCCTTTAAGAGGATGGTCCTTAGAAGAGGAGGGGCTATAAAAGGGACTGGGAGAGCTCAGTATGGAGGAGGGTGCCTTGGAGGAAAGGTGTGGAGAGTACTCTTGTGAGGGTTTTTTTTTTTTTGTTATCCCAATTTTTGGCAATAAATCCAGTTTTGTTTGCATTTGAAGACTGCTTGTGGGAGTTTCTATTCTTTTGAGCCAAGCCTGGTCACTTGGCCGGTGACAGTTATACACGCTCTTAGATACTTAAGTGAAAAATATACATCATTTTAAAAATGTAAAGCTTTCCTTGATTGTCATTTGTGATTGTCAATGGAACTGGCCGAGCAAATTAACTTATAATACAGATAAGTGAACACATTTGAGTGGAGAGCTCTGTCAGTGTATGAACTTAAAAGGAACACTTGGAAGAGGTTAGTTCCACACTGGAATGTAAGAAGAAAGAAAAAATACAACTGTATGGTGGTGATTGTTTTAATTGTGTGTGGGAAAATGTAGGAGGAGAGCAAAACTATGGGGAAAGTAGAAAGGGGAAATGGATAGAGGGAAGTGAGAAAGGAAACATTTTTCTAGATCCATTAACCATTTCATTTACTGACTGAAAAATCTACACAGCCTTTTTGTCCACAGACACCATCCAGCCAGACACTTTTTATTGTAAAACAAGTCAATTTTTCATGCATTTCATATGCATGGACCCTTTCCCATTTCTCTGATTCCCATTCTTTCCTATTTCAGATCCAGATTAGTGCAGCATTTTCATTTATTTTATCTCTAGTAGATGAGTAGTAGAGTAGTTTATAGTAGAGTAGTAAAGTTTATTGCCATATGTACACATACATTGGAATTCCTAATCGCGCTGATCTTTCGGGACATACACAGCACAAAAGACAACACCACTCAGGAACAATAAATATGTTGTGGAAAAATAAATATATAGTAGTGAGACCAAAAAAAAACAAATGGTAGACTATGTAAAAAGTGTGTAGTGCAGATGTGTATTAAGGCACTGTAGTTAGCTGTTGAGGATGCATATTGCAGTGGGATAAATGCTGTTCTTGAGTTTAGTGGTCCTAGCCTTAACAGTGTGGTACCGCTTACCAGAGGGTAGGGGGGAGAACAGTTTGTGCCCGGGATGGATTAGATCCTGAATGATGGATTGGGCTTTATTGCGACAACGGATGGTGTGGTTCTCACCGATTGATGGTAAATCACAATCTATCTTCCTCTGTGCCATTGCCACAAAAGTGCATCTCTGTTATGCATGGTAGTATTGCTGTACCACACAGTGATGCCACTAGTGAGAACACTTTGTATGGTGCTGTGGTAAAATTTCATGAGGAACTGCTTCCCCATACCACATTTCTTTAAGCACCGCAGAAAGTGTAAGTACTGTTGTGCCTTTTTCAGACTGGCTACAGTGTTTTGAGACCAAGCCAAGTCTGTGGAGATCTGCAGGCCGAGGAACCTGAAGCAGTTGACAGTTTCCACTGTTGTGCCATTGATGCTGATTGGGGCATGACTCCTCTAGGTCTCCTGAAGTCCACAATGAGTTATTTTGTCTAGTTCACATTCAGGGCCAGATTGTTGTCAATGCACCATCTTGTAAGATGCTCCACCTCACTCCTGTATGCGGACATCGTTGTTGTTGATCAGCTCAATAAAAGTGGTGTCATCTGCGAACTTAATGATGTGGTTGCGGCTGTAAGTGGCTGTACAGTCGTAGGTGAATGACAAGTATAGCTTAGGACTGAGCCAGCAGCCTTGTGGAGCTCCAGTGTTTAGGGTCGCTGTAGAGGAGATATTGTTGCCAATTTTCACCACCTGGGGTCTACCCATCAGGAAATCCAGTATCCAGTTGCAGATTAAGTTGCATAAGTCCAGATTCCTAAGTTTTGGGACAAGTTTGGCGGGAACAATTGTGTTGAAGAGCGAGCTGTAATCAATAAACAGCATCCTAACATAGGCACCCCGTCCGTCTAAATGTTCTAGAGCAGTATGAAGTGCTAGAGATATGGCATTATCAACTGACCTATTCAGGTGGTAAGCATACTGACGTGGGTCAAGGGAGTCTGGGATACAGGAATTTATATAGGACAATATTAGTCTTTCCAGGCACTTCATGACCACAGAAGTGGGTGCCACTGGGCGGTAATTGTTCATGCAAGTTACTGTTCCTTGGTCTTCTTGGGCAGTGGCACAATTGTGGTTTTCTTAAAGTACTCTGGTACAACTGACAGGGATAGAGAGAGGTTAATAATGTCTGTATACACGGGAGATAGCTGGTCTGCACAGGTTTTAAGGACACGAGGGGAGACACCATCTGGGCCGGCTCCTTTGCTGGTTTTCACTCTCTTAAAGGCTTTACGCACTTCATGTTTAGAGAGCTGTAACACAAAGTCCCTTGGTTCACAGGCAGCCTTGATAGCGGGTTCGGTGTTCTGAGCCTCAAAATGGGAGTAAAAGGTGTTCAGTTCATCTGGTAGAGATGCTTTACAGGAGGAATTACTGCTAGTGTTGCCTCTGTAGTTTGTGATAGCCTGTTTTTCTAATTTGTCCTTGTATTACTCTCTACTCTCTAAACTCTCTAGATGATGCCTTGCCATTTAAATTAGTCAAACAGTAAGAAATCTAGCTCACCATTTCAAGAAATGTATCAGTGAGGATCAAAGATCTCTCCCCATATTACAGACATGATTCGGTTGACTGATTTGGTACGTGTGCTTTAACTGGAATTCAAAGACCCCTATTCCAGAAAATGAAGCCAAAATTATCCTCATATGTATGTGCCAGTCTGATAGTCTGATTAAATAGATTAAAGGACTTTGCATTTGCATTTTGCAGCTGACCTGCTACTAGAGGCTGCCAAACTGTCCCTAATCTTAGGCAAATAGCCACAAAACAATTATTCAACTTATCATTGGGAAAGTGTGTTTCTGCCCATTCTTCTCATGGGTTTCAATAGGGATTTTGTTTGGTATAAAAAGGGAGTGCACAATGATAGTGGTGGTTTGGGTTTTTAAGTGCTTACTGTATATTTTGTTATAAAAACTTGAAAAATCCTCCCCTGAACTTTGCTTCATCAGTCATCATGTGGTTTTATGTTTGTAGATCCCTGTGACTGTCCTGGATGAGATAGTATCTTAAACTTGTCTATCAGATTTCAATCTGCCTGGACTTCCTTTCTTACATTCTTTTTTTATTTTCCTTACTTTCATATTCCTGTACTCCTTCATTTGCCCACACCTCTGAAGTGGGCTTTGCATTGCCTTCTCTTTATTCTTCAGCACAGAGTTGTCCTCTTTGTATTTATTTATTTATAATATTTTTTTATTTATATATTTATTTATAACCTACACCAACCCATGACATCCCTATGAGATTTTTAAAGGCACATGCAGTGAAATCAACAAGTACAATAAACCACAATTTAATTCAGTTAAAAATTATAAAAACTAACCTTGACTGTTCTATAATTCTCTACCACATGCTACCCAATTAAAGCTCTTTGGCAGAGAAAAAAAGATAATTCAGTTGGTTTAGTTATTTGTGTTATTTTTAGCAGTGCTAGCCAATTGTTTTCACAAGAATGCTTACAATTTGTGCCACTGATGACATTTTTCACACTTAAGTGTAAAGTTAAAAAAAATTGGACAAAATGGAGGTTGTTAAGAAAGCAATGTTTCATATTTGCTCATTTCATCTACTTTGGAGAGATGAATATGGATTTGTACAACATAAAGACTGTGTTGTCTGTACTCTGAGTGCATGGAAATGAATGATGTGCAGTAATTAACAATTCTTGAGATACTGTGACTCAGATGGAATTTTGAGAAGAGTTGGCACAACTACAGGGGAAGATATAGCCAAGATGTTTATTAATCCTTTAGGGGAAAGAGGAAGTGATATCAAGAAAATATTTTCTGTGATGACTGACAGTGTCCTTTCTCTGATCGAAAAAAAGTAGGGATTTGTGAAAATCATTGCACATCACCCACCCCAAAGTAAATTTTCATTGTATTATTCATCACAAGAGTCCTTCTGCGAAGTTTACAAATTCTGATCTTAATAATTTGATGACTACATGGGTGAAAATAGTTAATTTTCTTGTGGCTCAATCTGCCATGACATACTGTACAGGAAGTTCCAAACTTTGCTATGAGCCTGAGACTGGAGAACACTGCAAGGGAAAGCAAGGACAATGATCACATTAAATAGAAAGATTAGCATTTTAATTTAATAATTGTAGGTATTATATTTTAATATTAAATTGGTATTAATTACAATATAAATAGCAGTATTCTTGACTTTAAAAAAGTATCAATGACACACAAATCCATAAAAAACAAGTGTATGAACTAACTCTTGGCACATCCCTTCTGAAAACCTGCCGACTCCTTCCCTAGCAAATGGGGTCTCTTCAGTGTCTGCGAAGCCTCTTCTGCCTTTAAGTCACCTAAGTCATCTGGTAGAGATTGATAAGTAGGGGTGAGATTCAGACCGTCTTCAAGACTATTTGCTACTAGGATGGAATGTCTTCAGGTGTTTATCTCTGAATATTCTATTTCATTTTTGTGTTAGAATTAAAAGGTCACACCCAGTGTTTTTTTGTGCTGAAACTTTGATTTTTTTAACAATGCTGCCAGAAGTGAGATGGATGGAGTGCCTAGAGGGCTTGAAAGGGCAGGCTGACCTGTGGGGTGACAAGAGAATCACTACAAGTCTATAACAACTAACTGACAGAGACTTGACCAATTACGGATTAGAACATAGGCTGTAGTGATGGCCATGGATAAAACACTGGATAGCAGTGAGAACTTGGAGGCACAGAACTGCAGCAGAAAACACAGCTCCTGGAGTCTAAGGAGAGGTGACAATGTAGCTATAAGACTATCTGGGCATAAAAATGTTATGAGCAAGTAAAGGCCATTTGGCAAATTTAGAAGTTTGGCTGCTAGTTGTTCATTACAAAAATCTAGTCCAGTCATTTTTTGAAAAAATATAAGAACATAAGAAATGTTTTTTTAAATATTCAACTACACATCTAGACCATACTTACACAGTTCTAGGAGGTATGGAACTAGCTGTAAGATATCTGGTTTTAGAGTTGCATCCTCCCCAGTGTCTGCATAGTTGGTGCAGTTTTCTTTCAGGTTGGTAGTGTGTGACATTCATCACCTGGTTGCTGAAAAGTCTAGGAAAGGGTTGTGGGGCAGAGATCCACCTGTGTTACTAGGGGCCAATTTCTGGGGTACAATAGTGGAGCAAATGGGAAATCTTACTGAAGAACCATCCCCCAGTCCTGGAGAGCCCAAAATTAATCTTTGTAAAATAGAAGCTCTAGTGTGTTATGCAGGGCATGAGCTGGGATTGGATAGGTGAATGCAGGTTACTGGAGTGTCAGTGAGCACCACGGCTCCATGGTATCAGACAGTAGGAAATTCTCATGTACTGGGTAATAACACTATGCCAGAGGGAATGTTCTAAGAGGATGTAGTTTGGAGAGCTAGCGAACTCCTCAGCCAAATACCAAGAGTATCACTTAGTCCTGCAAAAAGGATAAGGATTGGATGAAGACCCTGATGGGTCAGTGAATGTCCCAGCACCTCTGGCAAGATAGTGTGGGAGCCCTAAGCAATGGGAGCAGCAATTATGTCCCACAGAAATTGTACTGAGTGAGATTCCACAGCTTATTCAGTGAGAAATGTAAACTACATAGCCTAAAGGGATTCAAGCCCGCCACATTTAGGTGTGTGAAATGTTTAAACTACATTGAAGTGCCTTTAATACCCAGTTAATTGAGCCTTATCATCCAGAGTGGACTCTTTTCCAATAAGCCTATGTTGAACTTTGGACTTGGACTGATTTTTTTGTGGGGATCTTTCAGCCTCAGGAAACCCTTTGGGCACAAGGGACTGTAATTTCACCCCACAGAGGAGGACATGGACTTGAATTTGTACAACAACTCTGAGGAAGAAACAAA
Source organism: Atractosteus spatula (assembly GCF_055471065.1). NCBI lineage: Eukaryota > Metazoa > Chordata > Actinopteri > Semionotiformes > Lepisosteidae > Atractosteus > Atractosteus spatula. Next base: position 41,251,350 of record NC_142706.1, read on the forward strand.
ATGAAAAAGCAAGGCAGCCAAGGGCATCTGTGTGTTAGGCAGAGAAAGTGTAACAGTTTACTCACCAGAGGGGTTCCCCAAATGGCAGATTTTGTGAAATATAAAAGGTATTTCTGGAGTTCTTTAGGGACATTGAAAGTATAAACTAACATGATAATCAAAAGATCTTGAATGTAAGTTTAGTTTTTTCTTTGTCTGAAGCTACAGATTTACTGTTTTCTAAAGATTATGTAAAATGAAAGCTCATTCTAGCTGTTGATAATTCTGAAAATATTCAGAAATAGAAAAAATTGCATGGAAGTTTTATACATCTTGTATACTATACATGTATTTCCCCGTTCTGTTGTACTGTATATAGTGTTACAATATTTTTCACAAGTAAATCTTAATTTTACACCTATGTTCATATTGTATTATAAACACAATTTAGCTTTTTGTATTAATTTAACATGAAACTTAATTTTGAAACTTCAGGTGCCAAACCTTTATTGGTACAACATTCTAAACTCAGCAATATCTGTATGTTTCAGGACTGTTTTATTTTTTTAAACTGTTGAATGCCACTTTTTTTGTTTTTTGCTCTGGACATTTTAATGAGTTTGCTGAGCATAAAGTATCATTTGAATGTCATGGCATGAGAGTGGAAAAAAATAATAAGAAGAGAAGAAATGAAAGTGAAGAAACAAATGCTAGAGCCACAGTGCATGAAATTAAAAAGGCCTCAAAATATACTTGCTACCTTGAATGTTTTATTGCTTGCTTTCAGTTTTGTCTGCTGACCAGGAAATGCAGTCAAACATGTGGAAAATCCTGCTATTCTCCTTCATGAATTCTATTCTACAACATATTACCACTTCTACATAGATTACCTGATTCCTCAGCAAATAGCAAGGGGAAAATGAGACATCTTCAGCTATTTTTTGTGATGTGTTCCTAACACATTGTGATGATTGCTGGCTTAAAGATCTAACTCACTCTAAAAGGCTTAAGGAAAATCCTGATAAATTTGTTGATTTGCTGTCAGAGTGCACGGTGGTGTACAGGAGGAAGAAGACAGGCTTGTCTGTCATATTCTGCAGGGTGGGAAAAGCCTACGGGAGCTGGACACTGGTGATCTACTTGGAATGGACAGCAAAAATCTTAAACAGCGCAACCTTTAAGGAATGTCTATATCAATAATACTCTCGTGCCAGTAGGTGCTTGCTGATTTTGACAGATGACACTGTTATAATCTTGTAGGCATTGTTTTTGACGTAAATATTTGTTGAGGAGCTTTTCAGTTCTGTTATGGTTTAAAGGCTGGCTAAGAGATTAACAGCTCTGACTGTTAGTGTAAAAGTATTATAAGTCCAACCTGCAGGCTCTGCCAGCAAAATTCTCCTTTACTGGTAAGTGTTCAGTGCAATCTTCAAGTGCATCAGTAAAAATGTAGTTGTACCTTGGAGAAAAATTGTAGGCCAGCAAGAGCCTTATTTTTCATTTTTTACACTTTAGAATTGAATATAGTAATCTTTACTTAAAGTTTACTACTTCAAAAGCTTGAGTTCAATAGCTATTTCAAAGTTTCTTTTTGACCATTATATGACCGATTGTTTCACCTTCAGTTGGTTTATAAATTTGAATCTTTAATGCAGTTTTGTTTTTATGCCTTTTTATTATTATACAGTATACAGTGTATCAAATAACATAATCAGCAAGTACAATTTGTACCTCTTAAAAAATGCAAATAACATGCACAATATGTATTTGTATTAAATATGATTAGTTTGTTTTTTTTATTCAAAGAAATATTAATCCAAATAGTTTACTCTTTTCTACAGGATGTAGTATTTGCTTTTACTTATTATTCAGACACCTAATATTGAAAATGAGTATGCTCAAGACAGAAACAAGTAGGGGTTAATAATACTCTGAAAAGTAGAAAGAAAAACACAACACCTTTGGCTTTTAAGTCTTGCTCAAATGTGTTAGTAGTTTTTTTGCTTCTCTGTGTGGAATTCACATTGACTTACTGTTTTGCAGAGTGCATGCTAGTAGATCTTCTCATTCCCATTGTATGAGGGCACAGCCAGTTCAGACAAGATGGCAGCCATGTCTGGACCACATTCCCCAGAATCCTCTGGGGGAATGAACTGCTGCTCTCAGTCAACTGAGCACTTGTGGGAAGACAATTGGTCAGATGAGTTTTTAAAAAGCAGGAACCGAAGGTTTTTTTGGAGGACAATAGATAGATTTTCATTCACTAGACAGAGAAGGCCTGAGTGTAAAACTGAGGAATGTGTGAATTTATTGAAACTTGTCAGTTTTAAAAGTATGGGAGTTTTGAAGAGTCTCAGAGAGAAGCTGAGTTCTGTGAAGAGTCTTGGAAAGAATCAGTTGTTTAATCCCATGCCGCTGTGATACCTGGGGATTGAAGAAGTCAGTCAGTTGCTTAGGTTTTGTTGTGGTGGCTGTTTTTGATTTACCCTGAGTTGTTAATAAATTCACTGTATTTCTAACTTTATGGCTTTGCTTGTCTCTGTTATTCTGGACCCACCTATTTTTAAAAATCCTGTTGCGACAAGCCCAATGGGTTGTCACACTTGCCATGCCCAAACTTGTCAATTAGAGTGACTACTCTTCAAATTTTCTCTTTCCTTCAGATGTGTGGGTGTTCTGCTTGTTTCTAATAGCTGCAAAGAACTAAACTAAATTTGTATTAGATTTTGCTGTATTAAATTGTAATAGAAGTCGCACTACAGTTGGATATCTGAACCAATTTTTTGTTAGATTGTGTTTACAACATAGTTATCTACCAAAATAATCCCGGTCTTGTGTGAGTAGTATATTTTTGTGGTTATGATTATGGTTTCATTTTAAAGCCAATGTGCATTTTAAAACAAATGGATAATTCAAATGTAGGGGAGGAGGGCAATTGGAATTTTTAAACCATACTGCTTATAATTGCATAAAAATCTCATGTCTCCTGCACCTTTCAAAATCAAAATCAATTGTAATGGTGTTTTTATTGGTTCTTTTGTTGGTTATCATGTAAAAGCCATACCTTTTCTCTTCACCAGCACTGCAATTATTTAAATCGTTCGAGAACCTTGTCTATTCTGGAACACAGTGAAATGTTAAAATGTAACACCCTCGAATATAATTTGATCTAAAGGGTGTCTGCCATCACAGCATTACAGTAGCACATTCACAACAATAAAATCACTGGCATTATTCTTTCTCTTTATTAATAGGCTTTTTCAGTCAACAAAATGCATTACATCCTTCTCATCAGATTTTTGTGGTTCCAGTCTAAACCCAACCAAAATACTAATAAATATCATATAGTATCACCTCACCATTCTTTAAATGTGTTTCTCATTTTGCTAGAATAATAAAACAGAGCAGTAAACATGCAGTTGTCTGCAGACGAAGTGTTAATGTCAGGTGAAACTGATATTTGGAATGCAAATATGCAGATGTATTTTCTTAGATACTTAGTTTGAAAACAATATGCTGAACTAGACATAAGTGTTTCTGCAATCTTATATCTTCCTATAATATGTATCTCAGTGTCCCATCCATATACAGTATCTGCTTTAGCTTTCAAACTATTTCAGTCTTTTAAAAAGCATTTGTGACTTACAAATGAAAGTAATTCTCTCCTGAAGCTTCCTTTGGAACATGTCTTACAAGACACAGTCATTTTATTTGCCACTTCCATTCTACCATAATTTTGCAATTCAGGGTAAGGAAGGTGTGAACAGACATAACTTTTTCCAAACAAAACAAGATGAACATAGTTTAAAATTGGAAAGATTCTTGAAATTCAAAACAATGTTTCATAGTAGTTCACAAAATACCTAATGTACATTTATACTGTGTATCTGCACTGAAGCTTAGTGTTCTCAGTGATACATCAGTCACGCCCTCCCGAGTACAGTTGTGCTTACTCTCAGCTCTGCTGATCTAGAAAAAACAACATTTAACAGCTGTCAGAGGTTACAAATCCAGTCTTTGAAAATACTGGACTGGTTTGTCCTTTCATAGGCAAGCCTAATATAAAATGCCACTAAAATAAAATGCAGGTGAAGACAGCCTTTTTTCTCCTCTACCCCTCTCTAAAATCCACCTTTCTTCATTTTTTCTCATAGTGTTTTTCACAAAATGGGTCCAAACTCCAATAGGAGATTTTCAGGTACATGAAACCTATTTAGCTATTGTCATTGATTTTTTTTCTTTACCAGTTACTTCCTGGGGCTTAGTGTACTGTTAATATTAGACAATGAAACAACTTAAACAGTCCTATACAAAACTATTCCCAGTGAAGTACTGTTTCAGATAATATCCATAAAGTGATATGGGGGCATACCAGTCATATCAATATGGATGGTGATAAAGCCTTTTTATATCCAGTACCATTTAGCCAAACAAGTCAGAAAAAAGGAAAGGGACAGCAGATGGCTTGTTGAGTTCATCTGTATAGTTGCTCTTTTATGTCCGGTGAGCTCTATAGTTTTCAGAGTCAAGTTAGGCTCCAAATTAAAATACTTTTTCGAAATATCCAGGAGTAGAAGGTTTAGCAGTTCTGGGCTTAGGATTAGTTTCATAAATGAATATATTCTCCAGGAGGTCTAGCTTTACATATAAGATGTAGAATCTCATTCTCTGGATGTGAAAAGAAGCAGGGCACTGTGAGAGATTTCCATCTTCAACAGATCCAGAGCAGCAGTTCTTGCTATGCATTCAAGGCAGAATCATAGCATGTACATCTGATCATGGAAGAGACCAGAGCTAAATTTGGAGGCACAAAGCTTGTGTTATTTTTGTATTTGAGTAAAGATTTCATTCCTTTTGTCTCTGGACTACAAGTATTAAAAATTCACAAAGGCCCAGACAATGTCAATCCAGCAGACATCTTCAAAATGATCACAAGTGGAAGCTATGTTGAAGTGCCTTTTGAAATGAGAAATAGGAGGTACTTTTTTACCCAACAATAGTGGGAGTATGGAATACGCTCTCCAGATATATGATTGAAGCTGATATTTTGACTTCATTCAAAAAACGAGTGGATGAGATCCTTGGTTCAATTAACTACTATCTACTGTACCAGACGGGCTAGATGAGCCGAATGAGCCCTTCTGGTTTGTAAGCTTCTTATCCGTTCAATATCTGACTTAAAGCAATGCTTCTTATTATAGTTTTAGAGAGCTTAATATAGTTTTAGACTTTATTGGCCATATATAATTTCTTGTATTAGGAATTTGTCTTTTCGCATACCCCAACTTGCTCGCCCCAACTTTTTCTTCTTAGTTAGAAACCAACATTACTTAAGATGCTTTGTCTCTTTTGCAGTAAGTTTGATCCAAATTTGAGGGAACAAATTAAAGTGACTAAACTGTAGAAGATTAGTCTGGGCTCAGGGATTACCATCCAAGTCATATTAAGTATGTGCTGTGAATAAATATTCCTTATTTTTTACTTTGTGCCTCTTCATTGCTCTGCCATCTCAAAGGGAAAATTGTGTGATCGACATGGTTACTGCCTATAGGGGGCGTGTTCTTTAATATTTTTAAATTGGTATCATTGCATTATTTTTAATTTAAACAACAACCCCCTATCTTTTATTAGAATATGTATACTGAAGGTTATAGTTTAAGCGCAGAAGTATTAGTTTTTTTTGTTAAATTGATTATAAACTGTCATGCAACAGAATGGAATTTTTAATATGGCAGCAGATGGGCAGCACATTGCGGCAATGGTTAGCATTGCTAACTCACAGTTCTGGTGTCCTGGGTTGAATTCCTGACCTGGGGTGTTATCTGTTGTAGTTTGGAATGTTTTCCCATGTTCGCATGGTTTTATGCCAGATTCTTCAGTTTACTCCCACTGTCCAAAGACATACTGCACAGTGAATTGGCTTCTAGGGAAATTGGCCCTAGCTTGATTGTGTGCGTGTCTGTGTTTGTTCCTGTGTTTGTCTGACATCCTGTTCAAGGTATATCCTACCTTGTGCCCATTGCATGGCAGGATAGGCTCCGGCTTCCCCATGACCTTGAATTGGATGAAGCTGTTAGAAAATGAATGGATGGACAAAGATCTGCAGGGCTCATTGGTAATTCAAAATAATTATTTCAAACATATATGGAATGTACATACATTCAGTAAAATATGTAATTCTATATAAGCTTTGTTAGAAAGAATTCCAAAGGTTTATGCAAAAGTAAGATCAAAAGCTAGTGGTAAGGACAAAAAAAATATAATTCATGTTATTAAATACATGTGAAATCATTGACAGGTGCAATGATCTTTCTGTTTACATTAAATTCATGTATTAATATTTTTTTAGTTGATTTTTAAATGATGTATATTAATTAAAATATATTTAATTTAATAAAAAGATAACATTCTTTAGAGTTTGTAAGGTATAAATTGTACACCTAAAGGGAAGTATGTGTGGTCAGCTGAAAGAAAAACAAAGTGATGAACAAATAGATGAAAAACAGTGATTAGAGAATAAAACACCTGGGACAGTTTGCTAGACATGTTTAGCCTTAGGAAACATGTGCATAGTGGAAATTGTTTTTTTTTTAATATATGTAAAAAGGCCCAAAGGGTAGAAATGAAATGGCAACAGGAATTGTTTGTGCTCAGATAACATAAATTAAACAAAAAAACTATCCATGTATGAACACCAATGTGTGTTTTGTTACCTGTTTTATTGGCTTACAAATGGGTTACATTAAATGGTTTTAAGCACAAAGCATCACATGCACTATAATTTTCTTAATTATTGTGCACGAGGTCATTATAGATAATGTAGGCTTAAGCTTTAACTTTTCAGCTGAAGTCTTACTTTACTGTATATATTTTGGTTTAATAAATTTACAAACACAACTTGAGCAGGATACTGGTAAAGGCAGAATAACTATATCTATATATTAAGGGAAATCTCAAAATATGTTTTTGTGTAGATTTTAGATTAAACAAACTTAGCACCCAGTGCAAACAAAATGGTACAGAAACAAGTTCTTAAGTTCCTCTTAACTAAACACATAAATACAGAGTAGGAGGCGAAATTTACTGCTATTGTACTTACATCCCGCAGCCATACTGATGAGACCCCTTCCCAACAGCATCATTCTTGAGATGCCTTTTGCATATTTTTCAAATACTTTATAGTAAAATAATCGATTAACCCCTTGTCAACTTATTGTCAAGGACGTCCAAAGGGACTACCCGAGGGCAGCAGGAGAGCAGAAAAAGACCCATATGCGTAGCGGCGAGACAGGAAAAAGGCCCGGGCTCGTAGTGCAAAGAGTTCAGGAGTGCCGTATAGAAACCTATGCCCTCAGGTAGCGGACGTGGGGCGACCTGGTGCTAGGCGGGTCTCAGGACATCCGAACATCAATGCTGAGCCCCAGCAGAGTGCAGACCCGGAAATATATAACCCAAGGGAAAGAGAGAGACCGGAAGGACAGCAGACCAGAAACTAGGGACAGGACAGAGAAGGAGCGCCCTCTGGCTACAGAGGGCGTGACACTTATCTTGTTACTTCAAGAAGTGGAATAAAGGAAAAACATACAGCCTCACTGTTCAAGGGCCCCGAGTTCAATTTCACTGCATTTATGTTGAATTTGCAAGTTCTTGTAGTGTTTACACATATCTTTCACAGGCCTTTCAGCTTCTTCCCAAAGACTTTCTGTTAAGATACGATAAACTGTACTTGCTGTGTTCATGTAATAAACTGATAGCCCATCTAGATGGAAAACAGTTGTGTGCTCTCAGTCATGCACCTTATGCTTCAAATGTATGCTATACGTTTGCAAATAATGGATGGAAGGAAGGACAGAAGGAACATGCCACCATGGGAAAAAAACTTAGAACACTGCCATCATCGTCATCATCACCATCGTTATCATTATGAACTATTTCTAGGTTTTTGTCACAGTATTATAAACATTACATCTGCTTTATTGTCCGATTTTGATGTTTGAAAATAGGTGTTGCTCTATCCTGTTTTGTTCATGAGTACATTTCAAATCTGTGTATAATTATTATACTGTTACAAATGGGGGGTTATGAAACTGGTGAAAATCAGGAATTTTCGACAAAGCGGTTTAGTCAATCAGCAAAATAATTATTCATAACCCCAACTTGTAAGTGATTTCCATACCCGAGGGACTGGTATAATTAGAGGCACCTGAATTCTGTATTCTCTCACACACCTTTGTTAATAGGAGTAATAAACCAGGCACACTTGGTTAAAACAAATATTTATGATAATGACAAAACACACAAACTACACTACACACAATATACAACACACAAGTTACTTTATATTCAGTATTTATAGATAAGGCGTTTCAGAGGCCTAACATTCTGGTCACCCAGAAAACCCCAGACTGCTACAAAGCACTAAACTCTTAATATGCCTACAGGGGCCACACAAGAGATGAGCTGCCTTCTAACTAAATAAAAAGTAGCCTGCAGTTAAATCTCTCTACACCCTGGATGCCACAAAATAAATTGGAGCCTAAATCCCTGTCCATAAAATGCACCCTAATCAGGAAAGACATTTCTAACTGAGGTACCAGGAAACCCAAGTTTCCTAAAACCACAGAATAGCACACTCTAATAAGGTTCAAATACTTAGCTCCAGTCAGGTTTGATTTTGATGACCAAGAAGTAAGGGCTCTCGCCTGGTGCAAGCTTCAAGTCCCAACTCTGGACTCCTCTCTCTTCTCCCTGCTCTTCTTGTTTTCTCCTCTTCCTCCTTGTCTTCTCATCTCCCCTGTGCTCTTATGTTGAACTTATACTGTGTCTTTCTGCCCTGCTCCTTTGTATTCATAAATCCACAACTTGCCTAGGCACACTAAGATAACCTTTACTATTGTTTCTGCTCAAGGGATCCCCCCAGACCTCAGCAAACATCCTCTCTGCTTTGAAGTTAGAAGTGTTGACTCTTCCCAGTGTCATAGAGACACTGCTCAGTCATCCAAAGCTGTAACAATATATTCACAAGTGTTAGGTATTTAAGAAAAATGAAATTTGCAAAAAATCCTGCAGTTAGTAGTAACACCTTATTTAGTTTCCTCATAAGGTATTAACTAAATAAGGAAGAAAATGCCATTAAAGGTATGTAACACTTCAAAATAAATGTGATTTCACATGTCATAAATATTGTATAAAAATAATGATAATTATAATACACTTAAATAAATAACATTTATCTCAAACTTAATATAACAATATAACAACACCAAATCAATAATCATGATGGTGATTTCTGTACAGTACGAAGGCTGATGAAGATCATCATGAAGAGTACTGTACAGTATGATGAAGTGGTGTTATAGCACTTCTGGGAGGCCCTTTTTCCCAGACTTAGTGGCAGGTCATCAGGATCAAAGTCAAAGGAATTGGACTGTCCAGGAGATGAGATTAGCAGCTGTTTTGTTTTCTACTGCAGTCCCAACTAGCTTGCTTCATTTCCTCTTCATCCTCAGTTAATTTTCATTGTCACTTTTCACAATCTCTTAAAGGGTTCTTTTGATTTAGTTCAACCCCATGTCCATCAGGCAGTTCTTCCACCTTGCTTTCATTCGTGTCTGCAAAATCTACACCCATGTGTGGAGCAAAACTTGCGAAACAATCAAGCATTGACAACCTCAGGCTTCAGATCATTGAGTGCCTCCTTGATGTTAATGATGCAGTCTGCAATGTTGTAACCCTTTTAACATTGACTAACATCAAGGTTGGAATCCATGGCAATGGCATTGCAAATTTGGGAGAAGTATGCTGAATACATTACTTCTTGAAGGTGTGTATTATACTTTTGTCGAGAGGCTGTGGAAACGAGGTTATGTTGGGAGCAAGGAAGATCACCTTCACATGGGTGAACTGTGAATACTCTAGATGGATCAGTGCATTCTTGATGATGAGAAGGATCTAAAATTCAATTTATGGGGGCAAGATACTTCTCAACCTCCACTACAAAGCACTTATGAAACAATTCCTGAAAGATTTGTGTAGTCACCCAAGACTTCTCATTTGACTGCCAATAAACAGACAAGATGTTATCATTTTTACGCATAATGCCCTGGAGTGGAAGATCTGTACAGCATGCCTGGCTTTATCATGTGACTGACCACATTACACACAGAATTAGAGTCACTTAGTCCTTCAACATCTTAAATCCTGGTGCTTGTCTCCCTGCCTTTGAGATGTATGTCTGTGTGGGTATTTCATTCCAGAACAAGCCCTTTATTTGCATTGAAGACTTGTTCTGGACAATATTTCTTCTCATTGATAAGCTTCATTAGCTTCTTGTGAAACACTTTTGCAGCCATGTGATCAGCTGAGGACACTTCCCCTGTCAACCTGATTTTATGGAGAGAATAGCACATCTTGCATGCAGTAAAGCTGTAATAGTCCCTTCACCACTTGTCGCTTGCAGAAAATGCTTGTATAAGCTCTTGTTTTTCTTGCATATGACTGGTCCATCAGTACTCTTTTGTAGTATTCAGTACACTCCAGCTACAGGTTTAATGTCTTTTCTATTTACACTATGGCTTCATCTCGCACTTGATCTCACACTTGTTGTTTTTGTAGCAGCTGAAGCACTAGCTGCTGTAGTTCATGAATCACATTCTCTTTTAAACTGATGTACCATTGACTCATTCATGTGGTGCCGCCATGCTACTTTGTTGTTGGACAGTCCTTCCCCTAAATCTTCACATCAAGTGGTCTCACTTTTTTATCTCTCTTGTTTTTCTTAGCACTAATACCAGCAGTCATCTTCCTCTTTGGGGGCTGAATTTACTGAATTTTCTTTAAACAATGTTTTAACGTTTCATGAAAGAGCTGTATACAGGACTGTGGGTAAACAAAGACAAAACTGCATGGTATATCCCAGTGACTTCCTCTTGCAAATGATCAAGTCTGCAAATGCTAAATCTGTGAATGTTTAAACCTTACTGTAAATGTACAGAATATGAAATCAGCACATTCTAATTTGTCTTGCAAAACTAAATTAATAGCAATAATATACAATTATTGAACAAATAAGTAATTACCTAATGTAAATTTATTTATAGATGTTATGATATGTACAGTATACAGGTTATTAATAAGTCCCCATTAAAATCTTAAATTATTTATCCCTTTTAACATACTGTATAAATATTCAGCTGTAGTACTTAAAAAAAGTACTTAAAGTACTATTGTACTTTGTGCCACAGAGGATCGAACATTCACAGCTTCAGCCAGCATAGTAGTTCAGGACAATTTTAAGTTTATTGTAATAAATTCTGCATCTATAGTGCATGATATGGTTACTTTTTGAAAATCAGTATAAGAGATAAATCATATGAGACATCTTTATTTTTTAATAGTATGGAATAATTGCCAGCTACCAGGCAGAGCTGAAAAAGGCTCAACAGGAGAAGGCCACCATCTTTAAGCTCCAGTACAGGTTGAGAATAGCAGAGCTGGAAGTCAAAGAAAATAGGGAACAGATAGAAATCTGCA